>NW_025963410.1:184903-372276 GCF_019578655.1 Ricinus communis | reverse complement strand
AAAACTTTTATTATGAGAAAACAACCTGTGAATACTGTGGATATTTATCAATCAAAAAACAACTGAATGTGGTATCTTGTGAGTATAAAACAACCTTTTAAATGGGCTAATTTTATAATATGAGAAAACAACCCCGTAAAAGGGGTATACTTACAACATAAGAAAATAACCCCGTAAACGTGTATATTTATGAATCTGAGAAACAAAGCTTAGAATAAAGGTTAATAATTTACTATGAGAAAATGACCCATAAAAGTGGTACATTTATTAATATAAGAAAATAACCCCGTAAAACATGTATATTTATGAATTTGAGAAAACAACCCCGTAAAAAGTAGTGTAACTGTGGAGTCTAAGAAAATGTACTGTGAGAACGGATAAATTTCTTAATATGAGAAAACAGCCTCATTAGAAGGGTAAATTTTTTAATATGTGAAAATAACCTCGTAATACAGGGATATTTATAAATCTGAGGAAATTACCTCGTAATTATGGTATATTTGTTAGTATGAGAAAAAACCCTTAAATGGGTTAATTTTATAATATGAGAAAACAACCCCGTAAAAGGGATATATTTATCGATATAAGAAAATAACCCTGTAAAACGTGCATATTTATGAATTTAAGAAAACAACACCATAATATTGCTAATAATTCAATATAAGAAAATAACCGTGTAAAACTTGTATATTTATAAGATGAGAAACGAACCTCGTAAAAGAGGTATATTTGTCAATATAAGAAAATAACCAAGTAAAAGTGGTATATTTATCAACATAAGAAAATAACCTCGTAAAATGTGTATATTTATGAATATGAGAAAACAACCCCGTCAAAGTAGTGTAATTGCAAGTCTGAGAAAAGAGCCTGGTAGAAGGGATAAATTTTTTAATATGAGAAAAGAGCCTGGTAGACGGGGTAAATTTTCTAATATGAGAAAATAAATCAGAATACGGGATATTTATCAATCTATGAAAATAATCCTGCACTTTGGTATAGTTGGAGTATGAGAAAACAACCTTAAGTGGGTTAATTTTATAACATGAGAAAATAACCCCGAAAAGTGGTATATCTGTCGATATATAAAAATAACCTCAGAAATGTGTATATTTATGAATTTAAGAAAACAATCCTAGAATAGTGCTAATAATTTTATATGAGAAAATGACCCCGTAAAAGTGGTATATTTTTTAATGTAAGAAAATAACCTCGTAAAACCTATATATTTATGAACCTGAGAAAACAACCCCGTAAAAGTAGTGTAATTAGGAGTTTGAGAAAACAGCCTCGTAGAAGGGGCAAATTTTTTAATATGAGAAAGCAACCCTGTAATACTGGGATATTTATCAGTCGGAGAAAATAACCCCGTAATTTTTGTATATTTGTGAGTATGATAAAACAATCCTTTAAATGGGTTAATTTTATAATATGATAAAACGAACCCGTAAAAGAGGTATATTTGTCAATATAAGAAAATGGTCATGTAAAAATGGTATATTTATCAACATAAGAAAATAACCTCGTAAAGTGTATATATTTAAGAATATGAAAGAAACAACCCCGTAAAAGTAGTGTAATTACAGTCTAAGAAAAGTCACCGGAGAAGGGTAAATTTTTAAATGAGAAAACAAATACGTAAGGGTAAATTTTCAATATGAGAAAAACAACCTCAGAATACTATGGATATTTATCAATTCCAAGAAAATAATCCCACTTTGATATATTTGTGAGTATGGGAAAACAACCCTTTAAATGGGTTAATTTATAATACGAGAAAACAACTCGCAAGAGGGTCAATATAAGAAAATAACCAAGTAAAACTGGTATATTTATCAACATAAGAAAATAACCTCTTAAAATGTGTATATTTATGAATATGAGAAAACAACCCCGTAAAAGTAGTGTAATTGCAAGTCTGAGAAAACAGCCTGGTAGAAGGGGTAAATTTTTTAATATGAGAAAAAAGCCTGGTAGAAGGGGTAAATTTTCTAATATGAGAAAATAAACCCGTAATACGGGGATATTTATCAATCGGTGAAAATAATCCCGTAATTTTGGTATAGTTTGAGTATGAGAAAACAACCCCTTAAGTGGGTTAATTTTATAACATGAGAAAACAACCCCGAAAAAGTGGTATATCTGTCGATATAAGAAAATAACCTCGTAAAATGTGTATATTTATGAATTTAAGAAAATAATCCTAGAATAGTGCTAATAATTTTATATGAGAAAATGACACTGTAAAAGTGGTATATTTTTTAATGTAAGAAAATAACCTCGTAAAACCTGTATATTTATGAACCTGAGAAAACAACTCCGTAAAAGTAGTATAATTGGGAGTCTGAGAAAACAGCCTCGTAGAAGCGGCAAATTTTTTAATATGAGAAAGCAACCCTGTAATACAGGGATATTTATCACTCGCAGAAAATAACCCCGTAATTTTTATATATTTGTGAGTATGATAAAACAACCCCTTAAAGGGGTTAATTTTATAATATGATAAAACGAACCCATAAAAGAGGTATATTTGTCAATATAAGAAAATAATCACGTAAAAATGGTATATTTGTCAACATAAGAAAATAACCTCGTAAAGTGTATATATTTAAGAATATGAAAGAAATAACCCGTAAAAGTAGTGTAATTGCGAGTCTAAGAAAACAATCTCGGAGAAGGGGTTAATTTTTTAAATGAGAAAACAGCCGCGTAGAAGGGGTAAATTTTCTAATATGAGAAAACAACCCCGTAATACGGTGATATTTATCAATCGGTGAAAATAATCCCGTAATTTTGGTATATTTGTGAGTATGATAAAACAACCCTTTAAATGGGTTAATTTTATAATATGTGAAAACAACCCCGTAAAAGGGGTATATTTGTCAATATAAGAAAATAACCCTGTAAAAGTGGTATATTTATCAATATAAGAAAATAATCTCGTAAAACGTGTATATTTATAAATATGAGAAAACAACCCCGTAAAAGTAGTGTAATCATGAAACTAGAAAATAATTGTAGAAGGTAAATTTTTAATATGAAAAAGTAACCCCGTAATATGTGAATATTTATAAATCAAAGAAAATAACCCCGTGATTTTGGAATATTTGTGAGTATAAGAAAACAACCTCTTAAATGAGTTAGTTTTATAATATGTGAAAATAACCCCGTAAAAGGGGTATATTTGTTCATATAAGAAAATAACCCCGTAAAACATGTATATTTATAAATTTGAGAAAACAACCCCAGGATAGTGCTAATAATTTTATATTAGAAGACGACCCCGTAAAAATGGTATATTTCTCAATGTAAGAAAATAACCTCAAAAAACCTTTATATTTATGAATTTGAGAAACCAAACCCGTAAAAGTAGTGTAATTGCGAGTCTGAGAACACAACCCGTAAGAGGGGTATATTTATAAATATTAGAAAATAACCCCGTAATACGGGGATATTTATCAATCGGAGAAAATAATCCCGTAATTTTGGTGTATTTGTGAGTTTGAAAAAACAACCCCTTAAATGGGTTAATTTTATAATATGTGAAAACAATCCCGTAAAAGGGGTATATTTGTCAATATAAGAAAATAACCCCGTAAAAGGGGTATATTCATCAATATAAGAAAATAATCTCATAACAATTGTATATTTTTTAATATGAATAAACAAACCCGTAAAAGTAGTGTAATTGCGAGTCTGAGAAAATAGCCTCCTAGAAGGGGTAAATTTTTTAATATGAAAAGACAAACCCGTAATACGGGGATATTTATCAACCAGAGAAAATAGTCCCACAATTTTGGTATATTTGTGAGTATGAGAAAACAACCCCTTAAATGCATTAATTTTATAATATGAGAAAACAACCCCGTAAAAGGGGTATATTTGTCCATATAAGAAAATAACCCCGTAAAACGTGTATATTTATAAATTTGAGAAAACAACCCTAGGATAGTGCTAATAATTTTATATGAGAGAACGACACCGTAAAAGTGGTATATTTATAAATGTAAGAACATAACCTTGTAAAACCTGTATATTTATGAATCTGAGAAAACAACCCCGTAAAAGTAGTGTAATTGTGAGTCTTAGAAAACAGCCTCGTAGAAGGAGTAAATTTTTTAATATGAGAAAACAACCCTTTAATACGATGATATTTATCAATAGGAGAAAATAACCCCGTAATTTTGGTGTATTTGTGAGTTTGAGAAAACAACCCCTTAAATGCGTTAATTTTATAATATGAGAAAACGACGCCGTAAAATAGGTATATTTGTCAATATAAGAAAATAACCCTGTAAAAATGGTATATTTATCAACATAAAAGGATAACCTCGTAGAACATGTATATTTATGAATATGAGAGAACAACCCCGTAAAAGCAGTGTAACTGCGAGTCTCAGAAAACAGCCTTGCAGAAGGAGTAAATTTTTTAATATGAGAAAACATCCTTGTAGAAGGGGTAAATTTTCTAATATGAGAAAACAACCCCATAATATGGTGATATTTATCAATTGCTGAAAATAATCCCGTAATTTTGATATATTTGTGAGTATGAGAAAACTACCCCTTGAAGGGGTTGATTTTATAATAAGTGAAAACAACCCTTTAAAATGGGTCTATTTGTCAATATAAGAAAATAAACCCGTAAAAGTGGTATATTTATCAACATAAGAAAATAATCTCGTAAAACGTGTATATTTATGAATGTACCCCGTAAAAGTAGTGTAATTGCAAGTCTGAGAAAACTGCCTCATAAAAGGGGTATATTTGTTCATATCAGAAAATAACCCCGTAAAACATGTATATCTATAAATTTGAGAAAACAACCCCAGAATAGTGCTAATATTTTTATATGAGAAAACAACCCCGTAAAAACGGTATATTTCTCAATATAAGAAAATAACCTCGTAAAACGTTTATATTTATGAATATGAGAAAACAATCCCGTAAAAGTAGTGTAATTGGAAGTCTGAGAAAACAGCCTCGTAGAAGGTGTAAATTTTTCAATATGAGAAGACAACCCCGTAAAAGGGGTATATTTATAAATATTAGAAAACAATCGCATAAAACGGAGATTTTTATCAATCGGAGAAAATAACTCCATAATTTTGGTATATTTATGAGTATGAGAAAACAACCGATGAAATAGATTAATTTTATAATATGAGAAACAACCCTGTAAAACATTATATTTATGAATTTATGAAAACAACACCGTAATAATGCTAATAATTTTGTATGAGAAGAGGACCCTGTAAAAGTGCTATAATTATCAATATAAAAAAATAACCCTGTAAAATGTGTATATTTATGAATCTTAGAAAATAACCCCGTAGAAGTAGTGTAATTCCAAGACTAAGAAAATAGCCTCGTAGAAAAGGTATATTTGTCAATATAAGAAAATAACCCTGTAAAAGTGGTATATTTATCAATATAAGAAAATGATCCTGTAAAATGTGTATATTTTTGAATATGAGAAAACAAATCCGTAAAAGTAGTGTAATTGCGAGTTTGAGAAAATAGCCTCCTAGAATGGGTAAATTTTTTAATATGAGAAAACAACCCCGTAATACGGGGATATTTATCAATCGGAGAAAATAATCTCGTAATTTTGGTATATTTGTGAGTATGAGAAAACAACCCCTTAAGTGGATTAATTTTATAATATGTGAAAACAACCTCGTAAACGGATATATTTGTCCATATAAGAAAATAACGCCGTAAAACATGTATATTTATAAATTTGAGAAAACAACCCTAGAATAGTGCTAATAATTTTATATGAGAAAATGACCTCGTAAAAGTGGTATATTTCTCAATGTAAGAAAATAACCTCGTAAAACTGTATATTTATTTTATATGAGAAAACAACCCCGTAAAAGTAGTATAATTGCGAGTTTGAGAAAACAGCCTCGTAGAGGGGGTAAATGTTTTAATATGAGAGAACAACCCTGTAATACGAGGATATTTATCAATTGGAAAAAATAACCCCGTAATTTTAGTATATTTACGAGTATGAGAAAACAGCCCCTTAAATGGGTTAATTTTATAATATGAGAAAACAACCTCGTAAAAGAGGTATATTTGTCAATATAAGAAAATAACCAAGTAAAAGTGGTATATTTATCAACATAAGAAAATAACCTCGTAAAATGTGTATATTTATGAATATGAGAAAACAACCCCGTAAAAGTAGTGTAATTGCGAGTCTGAGAAAACAGCCTGGTAGAAGGGATAAATTTTTTAATATGAGAAAAGAGCCTGGTAGAAGGGGTAAATTTTCTAATATGAGAAAATAAACCCGTAATACGGGGATATTTATCAATCGGTGAAAATAATCCCGTAATTTTGGTATAGTTGTGAGTATGAGAAAACAACCCCTTAAGTGGGTTAATTTTATAACATGAGAAAACAACCCCGAAAAAGTGGTATATCTGTCGATATAAGAAAATAACCTCGTAAAATGTGTATATTTATGAATTTAAGAAAACAATCCTAGAATAGTGCTAATAATTTTATATGAGAAAATGACCCCGTAAAAGTGGTATACTTTTTAATGTAAGAAAATAACCTCGTAAAATCTGTATATTTATGAAGCTGAGAAAACAACACCGTAAAAGTAGTGTAATTAGGAGTCTGAGAAAACAGCCTCGTAGAAGGGGCAAATTTTTTAATATGAGAAAGCAACCCTGTAATACTGGGATATTTATCAGTCGGAGAACATAACCCCATAATTTTTGTATATTTGTCAGTATGATAAAACAACCCTTTAAATGGGTTAATTTTATAATATGATAAAACGAACCCGTAAAAGAGGTATATTTGTCAATATAAGAAAATGATCACGTAAAAATGGTATATTTATCAACATAAGAAAATAACCTCGTAAAGTGTATATATTTAAGAATATGAAAGAAACAACCCCGTAAAAGTAGTGTAATTGCGAGTCTAAGAAAACAGTCTCGGAGAAGGGGTAAATTTTTTCAATGAGAAAACAGCCTCGTAGAAGGGGTAAATTTTCTAATATGAGAAAACAACCCTATAATACGGTGATGTTTATCAATCGATGAAAATAATCCCGTAATTTTGATATATTTGTGAGTATTGAAAATGCAATCACGACTCCCACCTTCAGGTCCGGACCCAGACTAGGAATGGGTAGGCTTAAGGCCACCGAAAACCCGTAGAAGCCCGACACTCACCATCAACAAATCTCATCTCAAATTAATATTATTAAAACCACAAATTATCTTAATAGCTACATTCTACATAAATTACTTGAATAATTTCTTAAAATTTCAAACTAATTGGGTATAGAAAATAACTCATTTATTTGATTAATATTAAATTTTCATTAAATCATTTCAAATTAAACCCAATAATAATGAAGCTAAAATTAACTTAAATAAAAACTCATTATTAAATATATAAAAATTCCGGGTGTTACATTCTCCCCCTTAAAAAAAATTCAATTCGAATTTTAAAAGATAAGGGCTTCACTCAAGACTGAAACTAATTAGGAACCTCTCATCTCCAACTCCTATTTCGGAACTTTTCCCTCGCGAAATAAACCAACCACAAGACTCATCGACAAAACCCTTAAATAAAACTCGGCGAACCCGAAACTGGCCGATCCTCACTACTACTCCTGGAAACCAAATCTTCACTTGCTTCCACACACTAAGGGTCCAACACGAGCAAAGGATCGAAAAATACTTCCTCAACTCGGACCCACGAACAACTGGATTTAACCTCGGAGAACATTACTAATACTTGGCGTAAGTCCAACTTACATGCCACCCCACCAACCTCACTGACAAAACCAAGGGTCTCCACACAAGAAGGGCCAATTCTGATCTTGCCAAAATCCACCACCAAGTTTCCTTCCTAATGACGCGTGCCCCTGCAACGCATCTACGTAAAAAACTCTTAACATCTACATCACATCATCCCTCGACATAACATCCATCCCGATCGCATCAACCGATATAAACCATGCCATCCCCGACACAAGATTCCTCCTTGATCAAACCAAGCCTCCTTTATAATCTAACATGGGGCCTACAGCCCACATACTCACTCTCTCAACAACTCAACTCGTCATCCGGAGAATTCTCAAGCTAACACTATTTACTTTGAAAAAATTTACTTATTTATTTACTTTATAATCATCACCGATAAAAACTTTATTATCTTGAAAACACTTTTACAAAATCGTAAAATCTCTAGCCATTTTTCTTTATATAAAATTCTACAATATCGCCAGGTGATGATGCCCCTATCACAAAGGGTTGCAATGCACGATGTATGATGCATGTCCTAAAATGAATTTATGCATGCCTAACAAAGGAAATGCCATAATGCATTCTTACCGGGATCGGGCGCAATATTGTATTTTAAAACACTTGTTCTACTTAGAAAAATAAATAATGTTCGCTTAAGTTTCTCTGGATGCTGAGCATCCGAAAACACTCCCGCCACCTTTCTTAAGCTTCTTACAACCACAAAACTCAACCATAATAGGCCGACATCCGACTCCTGTGCACTAACTTGGCTACTCAATAAGGCGATGCCCGATGCGATGACGAGGTACCTATGACACGATCGCAACCATGTTTCTACACTAAAACCGATCATGCCCACCATCGGAAACAACAATTAAAGCATCTAAAGGGTGCACTAATCACTTGAAGAAATAGCACGAGTCTACCACGCTTCGAATCTTCCCGTCGCTACAAAGCTCATTCTCAGCACAGCACCAAAGACAAGCTCACAAGAAAGGAAAGACTGACTCTCTAACAGAGAAGGCTGAGACACTGGAGTCAATAAAAACAACAAGACGTATATGATCCTAACTCCAGCATTTCAAGAAAATCTTAACTTAGGTCAAGGAAATCTAAACCTAAGCTCGATACCAACTTTGTCACGACCCCACCTGGGCCCGTGACCACTAGGAATGGGTAGGATTAAGGCCACCGAAACCCGTAGTAAGCCTGACACTCACTGATTTAAACAAATCTCATCTCAAATTAATATTATTAAAACCATAAATTATCTTAATAGCTACATTCTACATAAATTACTTGAATAATTTCTTAAAATTTCAAACTAATTGGGTATAGAAAATAACTCATTTATTTGATTAATATTAAAATTTTCATTAAATCATTTCAAATTAAACCCAATAATAATGAAGCTAAAATTAACTTAAATAAAAACTCATTATTAAATATATAAAAATTCCGGGTGTTACAGAAACAACCCTTTAAATGGGTTAATTTTATAATATGAGAAAAGAACCTCGTAAAAGAGGTATATTTGTCAATATAAGAAAATAACCAAGTAAAAGTGGTATATTTATCAACATAAGAAAATAACCTCGTAAAATGTGTATATTTATGAATATGAGAAAACAACCCCGTAAAAGTAGTGTAATTGCAAGTCTGAGAAAGAGCCCACAGTGAAGGGATAAATTTTTTAATATGAGAAAAGAGCCTGGTAGACGGGGTAAATTTTCTAATATGAGAAAATAAACCCGTAATACGGGGATATTTATCAATCAGTGAAAATAATCCCGTAATTTTGGTATAGTTGTGAGTATGAGAAAACAACCCCTTAAGTGGGTTAATGTTATAGCATGAGAAAACAACCCCGAAAAAGTGGTATATCTGTCGATATAAGAAAATAACCTCGTAAAATGTGTATATTTATGAATTTAAGAAAACAATCCTAGAATAGTGCTAATAATTTTATATGAGAAAATGACCCTGTAAAAGTGGTATATTTTTTAATGTAAGAAAATAACCTCGTAAAACCTGTATATTTATGAACCTGAGAAAACAACCCCGTAAAAGTAGTGTAATTGGGAGTCTGAGAAAACAGCCTCGTAGAAGGGGCAAATTTTTTAATATGAGAAAGCAACCCTGTAATACGGGGATATTTATCAGTCGCAGAAAATAACCCCGTAATTTTTATATATTTTTGAGTATGATAAAACAACCCCTTAAATGGGTTAATTTTATAATATGAGAAAACGAACCCATAAAAGAGCTATATTTGTCAATATAAGAAAATAATCACGTAAAAATGGTATATTTGTCAACATAAGAAAATAACCTCGTAAAGTGTATATATTTAAGAATATGAAAGAAATAACCCCGTAAAAGTAGTGTAATTGCGAGTCTAAGAAAACAATCTCGGAGAAGGGGTGAATTTTTTAAATGAGAAAACAGCCGCGTAGAAGGGGTAAATTTTTTAATATGAGAAAACAAGCCCGTAATACGGTGATATTTATCAATCGGTGAAAATAATTCCGTAATTTTGGTATATTTGTGAGTATGATAAAACAACCCTTTAAATGGGTTAATTTTATAATATGTGAAAACAACCCCGTAAAAGGGGTATATTTGTCAATATAAGAAAATAACCCTGTAAAAGTGGTATATTTATCAATATAAGAAAATAATCTCGTAAAACATGTATATTTATAAATGTGAGAAACCAAACCCGTAAAAGTAGTGTAATTGCGAGTCTGAGAACACAACCCGTAAGAAGGGTATATTTATAAATATTAGAAAATAACCCCGTAATACGGGGATATTTATCAATCGTAGAAAATAATCCCGCAATTTTCGTGTATTTGTGAGTTTGAAAAAACAAACCCTTAAATGGGTTAATACTATAATATGTGAAAACAATCCCGTAAAAGGGGTATATTTGTCAATATAAGAAAATAACCCCGTAAAAGGGGTATATTCATCAATATAAGAAAATAATCTCATAAAACTTGTATATTTTTTAATATGAATAAACAAACCCGTAAAAGTAGTGTAATTGCGAGTCTGAGAAAATAGCCTCCTAGAAGGGGTAAATTTTTTAATATGAAAAGACAAACCCGTAATACGGGGATATTTATCAACCAGAGAAAATAGTCCCACAATTTTGGTATATTTGTGAGAATGAGAAAACAACCCCTTAAATGCGTTAATTTTATAATATGAGAAAACAACCCCGTAAAAGGGGTATATTTGTCCATATAAGAAAATAACTCCGTAAAACGTGTATATTTATAAATTTGAGAAAACAACCCTAGAATAGTGCTAATAATTTTATATGAGAGAACGACACCGTAAAAGTGGTATATTTATAAATGTAAGAACATAACCTCGTAAAACCTGTATATTTATGAATCTGAGAAAACAACCCCGTAAAAGTAGTGTAATTGTGAGTCTTAGAAAGCAGCCTCGTAGAAGTAGTAAATTTTTTAATATGAGAAAACAACCCTTTAATACAATGATATTTATCAATAGGAGAAAATAACCCCGTAATTTTGGTGTATTTGTGAGTTTGAGAAAACAACCCTTAAATGCGTTAATTTTATAATATGAGAAAACGACGCCGTAAAATAGGTATATTTGTCAATATAAGAAAATAACCCCGTAAAAATGGTATATTTATCAACATAAAAGGATAACCTCGTAAAACATGTATATTTATGAATATAAGAGAACAACCTCAGAAGTGAAAACAAATTTCGCGTATGAGTAAATTTTTAATATGAGAAAACATCCTCGTAGAAGGGGTAAATTTTCTAATATGAGAAAACAACCCCATAATATGGGGATATTTATCAATTGCTGAAAATAATCCCGTAATTTTGATATATTTGTGAGTATGAGAAAACTACCCCTTGAAGGGGTTGATTTTATAATAAGTGAGAACAACCCTTTAAAATGGGTCTATTCGTCAATATAAGAAAATAACTCCGTAAAAGTAGTGTAATTGCAAGTCTGAGAAAACTGCCTCATAAAAGGGGTAAATTTTTTAATATGAGAAAATAACCCCGTAATATGGGAATATTTATAAATCAGAGAAAATAACCCCGTAATTTTGATATATTTGTGAGTATGAGAAAATACCCCTTAAATGAGTTAATTTTATAATATGAGAAAACAACCCCTTAAATGAGTTAATTTTATAATATGAGAAAACAACTCCGTAAAAGGGGTATATTTGTCCATATCAGAAAATAACCCCGTAAAACATGTATATCTATAAATTTGAGAAAACAACCCCAGAATAGTGCTAATAATTTTATATGAGAAAACAACCCCGTAAAAATGGTATATTTCTCAATATAAGAAAATAACCTCGTAAAACGTGTATATTTAAGAATATGAGAAAACAACCCCGTAAAAGTAGTGTAATTGGAAGTCTGAGAAAACAGCCTCGTAGAAGGGGTAAATTTTTCAATATGAGAATACAACCCCGTAAAAGGGGTATATTTATAAATATTAGAAAACAACCCCATAAACGGAATTTTTATCAATCGGAGAAAATAACTCCATAATTTTGGTATATTTATGAGTATGAGAAAACAACCGCTGAAATGGATTAATTTTATAATATGAAAAACAACCCTGTAAAACATTATATTTATGAATTTATGAAAACAACACCGTAATAATGCTAATAATTTAGTATGAGAAGAGGACCCTGTAAAAGTGCTATAATTATCAATATAAAAAAATAACCCCGTAAAATGTGTATATTTATGAATCTTAGAAAATAACCCCGTAGAAGTAGTGTAATTCCAAGTCTAAGAAAATAGCCTCGTAGAATGGGTAAATTTTTTAGTATGAGAAAATAGACTCGTAGAAGGGGTAAATTTTTGAATATGTGAAAACAACCCCACAATACAGGGATATTTATGAATCTGAGAAAATAACCCTGTAATTGTGGTATATTTGTGAATATGAAAAAACAACCGCTTAAATGGGTTAATTTTATAATATGAGAAAACAACCCCGTAAAAGGGGTATATTTGTCGATATAAGAAAATAACCCTGTAAAATGTGTATATTTATGAATTTGAGAAAACAACCCCATAATAATGCTAGTTTTATATGAGAAAATGACACCATAAAAGTGGTATATTTATCAATATAAGAATGTAACCCCGTAAAACGTATACATTTATGAATCTGAGAAAATAATCCCGTAAAAGTAGCGTGATTGGGAGTCTGAGAAAATAGTCTCGTAGAAGGGGTAAAAGTTTTAATATGAGAAAACAACACCGTAATACGGGGATATTTATCAATCGGAGAAAATATCCTTGTAATTTTGGTATATTTGTGAGTGTGAGAAAACAACCCCTTAAATGGGTTAATTTTATAACATGAGAAAAAAACCCCATAAAACGTGTATATTTATGAATTTGAGAAAACAACCCCATAATAGTGCTAATAATTTAATATGAGAAAATAACCCCGTTAAACATGTATATTTAGGAATACGAGAAAACAACCCTGTAAAAGTAATGTAATTCCGAGTCTAAGAAAACAGCCTCGTAGAACGAGTAAATTATTTAATATGAGAAAACAGCCTCGTAGAAGGGGTAAATTTTTTAATATGTGAAAACAACCCGGTAATACAGAGATATTTATGAATTTGAGGAAATAACCTCGTAATTGTGGTATATTTGTGAGTATGAGAAAACAACTCCTTAAATAGGTTAATTTTATAATATGAAAAAACCCGTAAAAGGGGTATATTTGTCGATATAAGAAAATAACCCTGTAAAACGTGTATATTTATGAATTTGAGAAAACAACACCATAATATTGCTAATTATTTAATGTATAGAAACGACCCCGTAAAAGTGGTATATTTATAAATATAAAAAAATAACCCTGTAAAACATGTATATTTATGAATATGAGAAAACAACCACGTAAAGTAGTGTAATTGCAGTCCGAGAAAACAAATTTCAGAAGGTATAATTTTTATATGAGAAAACAACTCCATCACAGGGGTATATTTATAAATTTTAGAAAATAACCCCGTAATACGGGGATATTTGTCAATCAGAGAAAATAACCCCGTAATTTTGGTATATTTGTGAGTATGAGAAAACAACCCCTTAAATGGGTTAACTTTATAATATGTGAAAACAATCCTGTAAAAGAGTTATATTTGTCAATATAAGAAAATAACCCCGTAAAAGTTGTACTATTTATGAATATAAGAAAATAATCCCGTAAAATGTGTATATTTATAAATATGAGAAAACAAACACGTAAAAGTAGTGTAATTGCGAGTCTGAGAAAATAGCCTCGTAGAAGGGGTAAATTTTTTAATATGAGAAAACAACCCTGTAATACGGGGATATTTATCAACCGGAGAAAATAGTCCCATAATTTTGGTATATTTGTGAGTATGAGAAAACAACCCCTGTTAATTTTATAATATGAGAAAACAACCCCGTAAAGGGGTATATTTCTCCATATAAGAAAATAACCCCGTAAAATGTGTATATTTTTATAAATTTGAGAAAACAACCCCAGAACAGTGCTAATAATTTTCTATGACAAAACAACCCCGTAATACGTGGATATTTATAAATCTGAGAAAATAACCCTCTAATTGTGGTATATTTGTGAATATGAGAAAACAACTGCTTAAATGGGTTAATTTTATAATATGAGAAAACAACCCCATAGAAGGGGTATATTTGTTGATATAAGAAAATAACCCCATATGTCACGACCCGATCTGTAGGCCCGTGACCGGCACTAGGGAATGGGTAGGCTTAAGGCCACCAAATCCCGTAATAAGCCTGACTATTCACTAACTCAATCAAGTTTAAATTCAGACTTAATCCAAAGCATGGTTCACAATTAACCTTAAGCATCAAATTCTACATATTTAATTCTATATAATTAGGCAAGACCCGAATTTACATAAAATTACAACTGATAAGTCTAAAATTTCTACTGCGGAGAATCTAAAATTTTACAAGTCAAGCATACCAAAATCAATTACATCAACCCGATGATGAAGGAGTCGGGTTGCTAGATAAGAACTGCGAGAAGACTAACAATCACCTGAAAAACAGTGAAATTGAGACTATCAGTCTCGAGAGTGAGTTAAAATCATATATCCAAAAATAATTTTAAACACTTCAATAACACATTTATTTAATTTGAAATAAACATTAAGTCATGCAAAAATATACGTGTCATGCCATGCTTAAATAAAAAAATAACTTTCACATACTACGGGACTGAGTACTTCAGTAGACCCCTAATCCCAACACTAACATCTCGACTCTCTCATTCCAACAGAACTGGCGCCCAGAGAGCGAAGCTCGACCAGGTCCTTAACTACAGTCCGGTCACTTAATTATCACTATCAGTCTTAGCCTTTAGGCTCTCTTACTCCAATAAGACTGGCGCCTAGAGAGCGAAGCTCGACTAGGGTCCTTAACTCCAGTCTGGTTACTTAGGTTTCCAAATAAGCCGGCGCCCAGAGAGCAATGCTCGACCAGGGACCTTTACTCCGACAAACTCACTCTACTCAGCCCAGAGAGCAATGCTCGACCAGGGCAAGTCCTAAATTTACCTTTTAAAAATTTACAAATCTTTACCCCTTTATTTTCTATCTCTGACTCATACCGGTGCGCACGCGGTCCTGATGCAACCCATCAGGTGGCATGTTCTACTGCCGTCTCATCCCGAGTCAAAAAGAAATCAATAAAATCATAATGCAGAAAATGAAACATATATAAATAGTAAATAACTAAATAATTAATAATGTTAATCATTTCATCAGAGATATCACGTAAGCAGATATATGACCTTAACTCACAGCTTTGACGACCTCCTAGCTCTGCTCCGATGTCTTGGGTGGAGCAAGTCGAACTGACAGATTATCTAATCACGGAAAACAATTTAATCAATATCATTAAACATTTGACAATTAACCCTAGGTCTAGACTCCTAACACTGACTGTCTAAGAATCTCGACTCGGAAGAATCCTACTGAAAATTTGGCAGAACCTCCCCTAATTTACGGACATTTACTCCCCGAAAAACGGGTCCAGGACCTGCCAGAAAACACTTCAATTATTTCAACAATTTATCTAATTACCGAGACGCTTGATCGCTCGGTCGACTCGCCTCCAGCCGCCGGAGTCCGATTGACGATCCGAACACACCAACGGACTCAAAACGATGCACAGATGATGATCCTAGCTTCCGATCTTCCGATCCGACCCCCGATCATCCGGAGAGATTTACGGACGATCTAGGCCGTCGATTTTCAAAAGGAGTCCGATCGCCATGAAACCGGTGCCATTAGAAAGCTTGAGCTGAGGAGAGTCCGGATATGCCCTCCGATCATCCATCTCTCACCGGAGCTCCCTGGAAAAGCTCGAAATTCTAGCTACCCCTACTCTTTTCACCTCGCCGGATCTTGCGAATTTCGGCAGCCTCAAGGGGATGGTCGGAAAAGAAAGCCCAGAAGTTGCTGATCATTTTGAAAATAACTCCCTTATTTGTCTAGCATTAAAATTCCATTTAAATCATTCCAATTTAAACCAAATAAAAATAAAGTAAAATTAATTTAAATAAAAATTCATTTATTAATTACTATTAATATTATCATCATTAAAGAAAATTCTGGGTATTACACCGTAAAACGTATATTTATGAATTTGAGAAAACAACCCCATATGATGCTAGTTTCATATGAGAAAACGACCCCGTAAAAGTGGTATATTTATCAATATAAGAAAATAACCCCGTAAAACGTGTATATTTATGAATCTGAGAAAATAATACCGTAAAAGTAGCGTAATTGAGAGTTTGAGAAAATAGTCTCGTAGAAGGGGTAAATTTTTTAATATGAGAAAACAACCCCGTAATACAGGGATATTGATCAATCGGAGAAAATAATCCCATAATTTTGGTATTTTGTGAGTATGAGAAAACAACCCCTTAAATGGGTTAATTTTAAAATATGAGAAAACAACCTCGTAAAAGGGTATATAGTCGATATAAGAAAATAAACCCGTAGAACGTGTACATTTATGAATTTGAGAAAAAAACTCTAAAATAATGCTAATAATTTAATATGAGAAAACGACCCCGTAAAACTAGTATATTTAGCAATATAAGAAAATAACCTTGAAATACGTGTATATTTATGAATCTGAAAAAAGTAGTGTAATTGTAAGTCTAAGAAAACAGGCTCGTAGAACTGGTAAAATTTTTAATATGAGAAGACAGCCTCGTAGAAGGGAGTAAATATTTTAATATGTAAAAACAACCCTGTAATACGATGATATTTATGAATCTGAGGAAATCACCTCGTAATTGTGGTATATTTGTGAGTATGAGAAAACAACCCCTTAAATGGGTTAATTTTATAATATGAGAAAACAACCCCGTAAAAGGGGTATATTTGTCGATATAAGAAATTAACTCCGTAAAACATGTATATTTATGAATTTGAAAAAATAACCCCATAATAATGCTAGTTTTATATGAGAAAACGACCCCGTAAAAGTGGTATATTTATCAATATAAGAAAACAATCTTGTAAAACGTGTATATTTATGAAAGAAGGGTAAACTTTTTAATATGAGAAAACAACCCCGTAATTCGGGGATATTTACCCATCGGAGAAAATAACCCCGTAATTTTAGTATATTTGTGAGTATGAGAAAATAACCCCTTAAATAGGTTAATTTTATATTTGTAGATATAAGAATATAACCCCGTAAACGTGTATATCTATGAATTTGAGAAAACAACCCCATAATAGTACTAATAATTTAATATGAGAATACGACTACGTTAAAGTGGTATATTTATCAATATATAAAAAAACCCCGTAAAATTTGTATATTTATAAATATAAGAGAACAACCTCGTAAAAGTAGTGTAATTGCGAGTCTGAGAAAACAGCCTCACAGAAGGGGTAAATTTTTTAATATGAGAAAATAACCTCGTAGAAGGGGTAAATTTTCTAATATGAGAAAAAAACCCCGTAATATGGGGAAATTTATCAATCGGTGAAGATAATCTTGTACTTTTTGTATATTTGTGAGTATGAGCAAACAACCCCTTAAAGGGGTTAATTTTATAATATGTGAAAACAACCCCGTAAAAGGGGTGTATTTGTCCATATAAGAAAATAACCCCGTAAAAGTGGTATATTTATCATTATAAGATAATAATCCCGTAAAACGTGTATATTTATGAATGTGAGAATACAACGCTGTCAAAGTAGTGTAATTGCGAGTCTAAGAAAATAGCCTCGTACAAGGAGTAAATATTTTAATATGAGAAAATAACCCCGTAATACAGGAATATTTATAAATCGGAGAAAATAACCCCATAATTTTGGTATTTTTGTGAGTATGAGAAAACAACCCTTAAACGGGTTAATTTTATAATATGGGAAAACAACCCCGTAAAAGGGTATATTTGTCCATATAAGAAAATAACCCCGTAAAACGTGTATATTTATAAATTTAACAAAACAACCCCAGAATAGTGCTAATAATTTTATATGAGAAAACGACCGCATAAAAGCGGTATATTTCTCAATGTAAGAAATTAACCTCGTAAAACCTGTATATTTATGAATATGAGAAAACAACCCCGTAAAAGTAGTGTAATTGTGAGTCTGATAAAATAGCCTCGTAGAAGGGGTAAATTTTTTAATATGAGAAAACAACCCTATAATACTAGAATATTTATCAATCGGAGAAAATAACCCCGTAATTTTGGTGTATTTGTGAGTTTGAGAAAACAACCCCTTAAATGGGTTAATTATATAATATGAGAAAACAACGCCGTAAAAGAGGTATATTTGTCAATATAAGAAAATAACCCCGTAAAAGTGGTATATTTATCAACATATAAAAATAACCTTATAAAACGTGTATATTTATGAATATGAGAGAACAACCCCATAAAAGTAGTGTAATTGCGATTTTGAGAAAACAACCTCGCAGAAGGGGTAAATCATATAATTTGAGAGAATAACCTCGTAGAAGGGGTAAATTTTCTAATATGAGAAAACAACCCCGTAATACGGGGATATTTATCAATCGCTGAAAATAATCCCGTAATTTTGGTATATTTGTGAGTATGAGAAAACAACCCCTTAAAGGGGTTAATTTTATAATATGAGAAAACAACTCCGTAAAAGGGGTATATTTGTCAATATAAGAAAATAACCCCGTAAAAGTGGTATATTTATCAACATAAGAAAATAATCCCGTAAAACGTGTATATTTATGAATGTGAGAAAACAACCCCGTAAAAGTAGTATAATTGCGAGTCTGAGAAAACAGCCTCGTAGAAGGGGTAAATTTTTTAATATGAAAAAATAACCTCGTAATACGAGAATTTTTATAAATCAGAGAAAATAACCCCGTAATTTTGGTATATTTGTTAGTATGAGAAAACAACCCCTTAAATGAGTTAATTTTATAATATGAGAAAACAACTCCGTAAAAGGGGTATATTTGTCCATACCATAAAATAACCCCGTAAAACATGTATATCTATAAATTTGAGAAAACAACCCTAGAATAGTGCTAATAATTTTATATGAGAAAACGACCCCGTAAAAGTGGTATATTTCTTAATATAAGAAAATAACCTCGTAAAATGTGTTTATTTAAGAATATGAGAAAACAATTCCGTAAAATTAGTGTAATTGCGAGTCTGAGAAAATAGCCTCATAGAAGGGGTATAAATATAAATATTAGAAAACAACCAAGTAAAAGAAGGGTATTTATGAATCGGAGAAAATATCCCCGTAATTTTGGTTTATTTGTGAGTATGAGAAAACAACCCCTTAAATGGGTTAATTTTATAACATGAGAAAACAACCCTGTAAAAGGGGTATATCTGCGAGCATAAAAAGAATAACTCCGTAAAATGTGTATATTTATGAATTTAAGAAAATAACCCCATAATAGTGCTAATAATTTAATATGAGAAAATGACCCCATAAAAGTGATATATTTATAAATATAAAAAAATAACCCCGTAAAACATGTATATTTAAGAATTTGAGAAAACAACCCCATAAAAGTAATGTAATTGCGAGTCTAAGAAAACAACCTCGTAGAATGGGTAAATTATTTAATATGAGAAAACAACCTCGTAGAAGAGGTAATTTTTTTAATATGTTAAAAGAACCCGGTAATACGGAGATATTTATGAATCTGGGGAAATAACTTCGTAATTGTGGTATATTTGTGAGTATGAGTAAACAACCCCTTAAATGGGTTAATTTTATTATATGAGAAAACATCCCCGTAAAAGGGGTATATTTGTCAATATAAGAAAATAACCCTGTAAAACGTGTATATTTATGAATTTGAGAAAACAACACCATAATATTGCTAATAATTTATTATAAAAAAACGACCTTGTAAACGTGGTATATTTATAAATATAAGAAAATAACCCCGTAAAACCTGTATATTTATGAACATGAGAAAACAACCCCGTAAAAGTAGTGCAATTGCTAGTTTGAGAAAACAGCCTCGTAAAAGGGATAAATTTTTTAATTTGAGAAAACAACTCCACCAAAGGGGTGTATTTATAAATTTTAGAAAATAACTCCGTAATACGTGGATATTTATCAATCGGAGAAAATAACCCCGGAATTTTGGTATATTTGTGAGTATGAGAAAACAACCCCTTACATGGGTTAACTTTATAATATGTGAAAACAACCCCGTAAAAGATGTATATTTGTCAATTTAAGAAAATAACCCCGTAAAAGTGGTATATTTATGAATCTAAGAAAATAATCTCGTAAAACGTGTATATTTATATATATGAGAAAACAAAACCGTAAAAGTAGTGTAATTGCAAGTCTGAGAAAATAGCCTCATAGAAGGGGTAAATTTTTTAATATGAGAAAACAACCCTGTAATACGGGGATATTTACCAATCGGAGAAAAAAATCCCGTAATTTTGATATATTTGTGAGTATGAGAAAACAATCCCTTAAATGCGTTAATTTTATAATATGAGAAAACAACCTCGTAAAAAGAGTATATTTATCCATATAAGAAAATAACTCCGTAAAACGTGTATATTTATAAATTTGAGAAAACAACCCCGGAACAGTGCTAATAATTTTATATGACAAAACAAACTCGTAAAAGTGTTATATTTCTCAATGTAAGAAAATAACCTTCTAAAACGTGTATATTTATGAATCTGAGTAAATAACCCCGTAAAAGTAGTGTAATTGCGAGTCTGAAAAAACAACATCATAGAAGGGGTAAATTTTTTAATATGAGAAAATAACCCCGTAATACGGGGATATTTATCAATCGAAGAAAATAACTCTATAATCTTGGTGTATTTGTGAGTATGAGAAAAGAACCCCATAAATGGGTTAACTTTATAATGTGAGAAAATAATCCCGTAAAAGAGGTATATTTGTCAATATAAGAAAATAATCCTGTAAAAGTGTCATATTTATCAACATAAGATAATAACCTCGTAAAATGTGTATATTTATGAATATGAGAAAATAATCCCATAAAAGTAGTGTAATTGTGAGTCTCAGAAAACAGCCTCGCAGATGGGGTAAATTCTTTAATTTTTGAAAGTAGCCCCGTAAAAATGGTATATTTATCAATATAAGAAAATAATCCCATAAAACGTGTATATTTATAAATATGAGAAAACAACCCCGTATTTACCAATTGGAGAAAATAATTACGTAATTTTGGTATATTTGTGAATATGAGAAAACAACCTCTTAAATAGGTTAATTCTATAATATGTGAAAACAATCCCGTAAAAGGGTTATATTTGTCAATATAAGAAAATAACCCCGTAAAAGTGGTATATTTATCAATATAAGAAAATAATCCCGTAAAACATATATATTTATAAATATGAGAAAATAAACCTGTAAAAGTGGTGAAATTGCGAGTTTGAGAAAATAACCTCATAGAAGGGGTAAATTTTTAATATGAGAAAATAACCCCGTAATACAGGGATATTTATCAATCGGAGAAAATAATCTCATAATTTTGGTATATTTGTGAGTATGAGAAAACAACCCCTTAAACAGGTTAATTTTATAATATGAGAAAACAACCTCGTAAAAGGGGTATATTTGTCCATATAAGAAAAGAACCTCATAAAATGTGTATATTTATGAATCTGAGAAAATAACCCCGTAAAAATAGTAATCATGTAGTCCGAGAAAACAACATCATAGAAGGGGTAAATTTTTTAATATGAGAATACAACCCTGTAATATGGAGATGTTTATCAATCGGAGAAAATAACTGTGTAATCTTGGTATATTTGTGAGTGTGAGAAGACAACCCCTTAAATGGGTTAATTAGATAATATGAGAAAATAACCCCGTAAAATAGGTATATTTGTCAATATAAGGAAACTAACCCCGTAAAAGTGGTACATTTATCAACATAAGAAAATAACCTCGTAAAGCATGTATATTTATGAATGTGAGAAAACAACCCCATAAAAGTAGTATAATTGCGAGTCTGAGAAAATAGCCTCGCAGACGGGGTCAATTTTCTAATTTGTGAAAACAGCCTCGTAGAGGGGCTAAATTATCTAATATGAGAAAACAACCCCGTTTTACGGGGATATTTATCAATCGGTAAAAATAATCCCGTAATTTTGGTATATTTGAGAGTATGAGAAAACAACCCCTTAAATGGGTTAATTTTTATAATATGTGAAAACAACCTCGTAAATGGGGTATATTTGTCAAAATAAGAAAATAACCCCATAATAGTGGTATATTTATCCATATAAGAAAATAATCCCGTAAAGCGTGTATATTTATGAATATGAGAAAACAAACTCGTAAAAGTAGTGTAATTGCGAGTATGACAAAATAGCCTCGTAGAAGGGGTAAATTTTTTAATATGAGAAAACAACCTCGTAATACGGGGATATTTATCAATTGGAGAAAATAATCCCGTAAGCTTGGTATATTTGTGAGTATGAGAAAACAACCCCTTAAATGAGTTAATTTTATAATATGAAAAAATAATTCCGTAAAAGGGGTATATTTGTCCATGCAAGAAAATAACCTCGTAAAAAACGTGTATATTTATAAATTTGAGAAAACAACCTCAGAATAGTGCTAATAATTTTATATGAGAAAACGATATGGGTAAAGTGGTATATTTCTCAATTTGAGAAAATAACCCTGTAAAGCGTGTATATTTATGAATCTAAGAAAACAACCCCGTAAAAGTAGTGTATGCTAACCGAGAAAACAAATTTCATGAAGGAGTAAATTTTTTAATATGAGAAAACAACCTCGTAAGAGGGGTATATTTATAAATATTAGAAAATAACCCCGTAAAACGGAGATATTTATCGATCAAAGAAAATAACCCCGTAATTCTGGTATACTTGTGAGTATGAGAAAACAACCCCTTAAAAGGGTTAATTTTATAATATGAGAAAACAACCCCGTAAAAGTGGTATATTTGTCAATATAAGAAAATAACCCCTCAAAACGTGTATATTTATGAATTTGAAAAAACAACACCATAATAGTACTATTAATTTAGTACGAGAAGATGACCCTGTAAAAGTGGTATATTTATCAATATAAGAAAATAACCTCGTAAAATGTGTATATTTATTAATCTAAGAAAATAACCCCATAAAAATAGTGTAATTGCGAGTCTAAAAAAAACCCTCGTAGAATGGGTAAATTTTTTTAATATGAGAAAACAGCCTCGTAGAAGGGATAAATTTTTTAATATGTGAAAACAATCCCGTAATACAGGGATATTTATGAATCTCAGGAAATAACCTCGTAACTATGGTATATTTGTGAGTATGAGAAAACAACCTCTTAAATGGGTTAATTTTATAATATGTGAAAACAACCCCGTGAAAAAGGTATATTTGTCGATATAAGAAAATAACCTTGTAAAACTTGTATATTTATGAATTTTAGAAAACAACCCCATAATAATGCTAGTTTTATATGAGAAAACGACCCCGTAAAAGTGGTATATTTCTCAATATAAGACAATAACATCATAAAACGTATTTATTTATGAATCTGAGAAAACAACCCCGTAAAAGTAGTGTAATTGCGAGTCAGAGAAAACAGCCTCATAGAAGTGGTAAATTTCTCAATATCAGAAGACAATATTAGAAAACAACACCGTAATACAAGGATTTTTATCAATCGGAGAAAATAACCCCATAATATTGGTATATTTATGGGTATGAGAAAACAACCGCTTAAATGGGTTAATTTTATAATATGAGAGAACAACCTCGTAAAAGGGGTATATTTGTTAATATAAAAAAATAACACCGTAAAATATTATATTTATGAATTTGTGAAAATAACACCATAATACTGCTAATAATTTAGTATGAGACGAGGACCCTGTAAAAGTGGTATAATTATCAATATAAGAAATTAACCCCATAAAATGTGTATATTTATGAATCTTAGAAAATAACCCCGTAAAAGTAGTGTAATTCCGAGTCTAAGAAAATAGCCTCGTAGAACGGGTAAATTTCTTTGTATGAGAAAACAGCCTCGTAGAAGGGGTAAACTTTTGAATATGTGAAGACAACTCCATAATCCGGGAATATTTTTGAATCTGAGAAGATAACCTTGTAATTGTGGTATATTTGTGAATATGAGAAAACAACCGCTTAAATAGGTTAATTTTATAATATGAGAAAACAACCCCGTAAAAGGGGTATATTTGTCAATATAAAAAAATAACCTTGTAAAACTTGTATATTTATGAATTGTAGAAAACAACACCATAATAATGCTAGTTTTATATGAAAAAATGACTCCGTAAAAGTGGTATATTTCTCAATATAAGAAAATAACCTCGTAAAACGTGTATATTTATGAATCTGAGAAAACAACCTCGTAAAAGTAGTGTAATTGCGAGTATGAGAAAACAGCCTCATAGAAGGGGTAAATTTCTCAATATGAGAAGACAACCCCGTAAGAGGGATATATTTATAAATATTAGAAAACGACACCGTAATACGGGAATTTTTATCAATCGGAGAAAATAACCCCATAATATTGGAATATTTATGAGTATGATTAATATGAGAGAACAACCCCGTAAAAGGGGTATATTTGTCAATATAAAAAAATAACACCATAAAACATTATATTTATGAATTTGTGAAAATAACACCATAATACTGCTAATAATTTAGTATGAGACGAGGACCTTGAAAAAGTCGTATGAGTATCAATATAAGAAAATAACCCCGTAAAATGTGTATATTTATGAATCTTAGAAAATAACCCCGTAAAAGTAGTGTAATTCCGAGTCTAAGAAAATAGCCTCGTAGAATGGGTAAATGTTTTAGTATGAGAAAACAGCCTCATGAATATGTGAAAACAACCCCATAATCCGGGAATATTATTGAATATGAGAAGATAACCCTGTAATTATGGTATATTTGTGAATATGAAAAAACAACCGCTTAAATAGGTTAATTTTATAATATGAGAAAACAACCCCGTAAAAAGAGTATATTTATCGATATAAAAAATAACCTTGTAAAACTTGTATATTTATGAATTTCAGAAAACGACCCCATAATAATGCTAGTTTTATATGAGAAAACGACCCCGTAAAAGTGGTATATTCCTCAATATAAGAAACTAACATCGTAAAACATGTTTATTTATGAATCAGAGGAAACAGCCCTGTAAAAGTAGTATAATTGCGAGTCTGAGAAAACAGCCTCATAGAAGAGGTAAATTTCTCAATATGAGAAGACAACCCCGTAAGAGGGGTGTATTTATAAATATTAGAAAACAACACCGTAATATGGAGATTTTTATCAGTCAGAGAAAATAACCCCATAATATTGGTATATTTATGAGTATGAGAGAACAACCGCTTAAATGGATTAATTTTATAATATGAGAGAACAACCCCGTAAAAGGAGAATATTTGTCAATATAAAAAAATAACACCGTAAAATATTTAATTTATGAATTTGTGAAAATAACACTATAATACTGCTAATAATTTAGTATGAGACGAGGACCCTGTAAAACTAGTATAATTATCAATATAAGAAAATAACCCTGTAAAGTGTATATTTATGAATCTTAGAAAATAACCCCGTAAAAGTAGTGTAATTCCGAGTCTAAAAAAATAGCCTCGTAGAACGGGTAAATTTTTTAGTATGAGAAAACAGCCTCGTAGAAGGGGTAAACTTTTGAATATGTAAAAACAACCCCATAATCCGGGTATATTTTTGAATCTGAGAAGATAACCCTGTAATTGTGGTATATTTGTGAATATGAGAAAGCAACCGCTTAAATAGGTTAATTTTATAATATGAGAAAGCAATCCTGTAAAAGGGGTATATTTGTGAATATAAAAAAATAACCTTGTAAAGCTTGTATATTTATGAATTTTAGAAAATAACCCCATAATAATGCTAGTTTTATATGAGAAAATGACCCCGTAAAATTTATATATTTCTCAATATAAGAAAATAACCTCCTAAAATGTGTATATTTATGAACCTGAGAAAACAACCCCGTAAAAGTAGTGTAGGGTAAATTTCTCAATATGAGAAGACAACCACGTAAGAGGGGTATATTTATAAATATTAGAAAACAACCCCGTAGTAGAGGGGTATTTATTAATCGGAGAAAATATGCTCGTAATTTTGGTTTATTTGTGAGTATGAGAAAACAACCCTATAATAGTGCTAATAATTTAATATGAGAAAACGACATCGTAAAAGTGGTATATTTATAAATATAAGAAAATAACCCCGTAAAATATGTATATTTATGAATATGATAAAACAACCCCGTAAAAGTTGTGTAATTGCGAGTTTAAATAAATAGCCTCGTAGAATGGGTAAATTATTTAATATGAGAAAACAGCCTCGTAAAAGGGGTAAATTTTTTAATATGTGAAAACAACCCGGTAATACGGAGATATTTATGAATATGAGGAAATAACCTCGTAATTGTGGTATATTTGTGAGTATGAGAAAACAACCCCTTAAATGGGTTAATTTTATTATATGAGAAAACAACCCCGTAAAAAGGGTATATTTGTCAATATAAGAAAATAACCCTGTAAAACGTGTATATTTATGAATTTGAGAAAACAACACCATAATATTGCTAATAATTTATTATAAAAAAATGACCTCGTAAACGTGGTATATTTATAAATATAAGAAAATAACCAAAGACTCAGATATTTATGAATATGAGAAAACAACCCCGTAAAAATAGTGCAATTGCTAGTCTGAGAAAACAGCCTTATAAAAGGGATAAATTTTTTAATTTGAGAAAACAACTCCACCAAAGGGGTGTATTTATAAATTTTAGAAAATGACTCCGTAATACGGGATATTTATCAATCAGAGAAAATAACCTCGTAATTTTGGTATATTTGTGAGTATGAGAAAACAACCATTTAAATGGGTTAACTTTATAATATGTGAAAACAATCCCGTAAAAGATGTACATTTGTCAATTTAAGAAAATAACCCCCTAAAAGTGGTATATTTATGAATCTAAGAAAATAATCCCATAAAACGTGTATATTTATATATATGAGAAAATAAAACCGTAAAAGTAGTGTAATTGCAAGTCTGAGAAAATAGCCTCATAGAATGGGTAAATTTTTTAATATGAGAAAATATTCCTGTAAAAGGGGTATGTTTGTCCATATAAGAAAATAACCCCGTAAAACGTGTATATTTATAAATTTGAGAAGACAACCCTAGAATAGTGCTAATAATTTTATATGAGAAAACGACCCCGTAAAATTGGTATATTTCTCAATATAAGAAAATAACCTCGTAAAACGTGTATATTTATGAATATGAGAAAACAACCCCGTAAAAGTAGTGTAATTGCGAGTATGAGAAAATAGCCTCGTAGAAGAGGTAAATTTTTTAATATGAGAAAATAACCCCGTAATACGGGGACATTTACCAATTGGAGAAAATAACCCTGTAATTTTGGTATATTTGTGAGTATGAGAAAACAACCCTTAAATGGTTAATTTTATAATATGAGAAAACAACCCCGTAAAAGGGGTATATTTGTCGATATAAGAATATAACCCTATAAAATGTTTGTATCTATGAATTTGAGTAAACAACCCCATAATAGTGCTAATAATTTAATATGAGAATACGACTCCGTAAAAGTGGTATATTTATCAATATATGAAAATAACCCCGAAGAACGTGTATATTTATGGATTTGAAAAAATAACCCCATAATTATACTAATAATTTAATATGAGAAAACGACCCCGTAAAAGTGGTATATTTATCAATATAAGAAAATAACCCCGTAAAACATATATATTTATGAATCTGAGTAACAACCTTGTAAAATTAGTGTAATTGCGAGTCTAAACAAATAGCCTCGTATAACGGGTAAACTTTTTAATATGAGAAAACAAGCTCAGGGATATTTATGAATCTGAGGAAATAACCTCGTAATTGTGGTATATTTGATAGTATGAGAAAACAACCCCTTAAATGGATTAATTTTATAATATGAGAAAACAACCCCGTAAAAGGGGTGTATTTGTCGATATAAGAAAATAACCGTATAAAACGTGTATATTTATGAATTTGAGAAAATAACACCATAATATTGCTAATAATTTAATATAAAAAAAGGACCTAGCAAAAGTGGTATATTTATAAATATAAGAAAATAACCCCGTAAAACGTGTATATGAATGAATATGAGAAAATAACTCCGTAAAAGTAGTGCAAATGCGAGTATGAGAAAACATCCTCGTAGAAGGGTAAATTTTTAATATGAGAAAAAAACTCCGTAAGAGGTGTATATTTATAAATATTAGAAAACAACTTCGTAATACGGGATATTTATCAATCGGAGAAAGTAACCCTGTAATCTTGGTATATTTGTGAGTATGAGAAAACAACCCCTTAAATGGGTTAATTTTATAATATGTGAAAACAATCCCGTAAAAGGGATATATTTGTCAATATAAAAAAATAACCAAATAAAAGTGGTATATTTATCAATATAAGAAAATAATCTCGTAAAACGTGTATATTTATAAATTTTTAATATGAGAGAACAACCTTGTAATACGAGGAAGTTTATCAATCGGAGAAAATAACCCCGTAAAAGTGGTATATTTATCAACATAAAGTCATAACCTCGTAAAACGTGTATATTTATGAATATGAGAAAATAACCCCGTAAAAATGGTGTAATTGTGAGTCTGAGAAAACAACCTCGCAAATGGGGTAAATTTTCTAATTTGTGAAAACAGCCTGTAGAAAGAGTAAATTTTTAATATGAGAGAACAACCCCCTAAACGGGTTAATTTTATAATATGTGGAAACAACCTCGTAAAAAAGGGATATATTTGTCAATATAAGAAAATAACCCTGTAAAAATGGTATATTTATCAATATAAGAAAGTAATCCCGTAAAACGTGTATACTTATGAATGTGAGAAAACAACCCCGTAAAAATAGTGTAATTGCAATTTTGAGTAAACAGCCTCGTAGAATGGGTAAATTTTTCAATATGAAAGATAACCTTGTAATATGAAAATATTTATAAATTGGAGAAAATAACCCCGTAATTTTGGTATATTTGTGAGTATGAGAAAACAACCCCTTAAATGGGTTAATTTTATAATATGAGAAAACAACCCTGTAAAAGGGGTATATTTTCCATATAAGAAAATAACCCCGTAAAACGTGTATATGTATAAATTTGAGAGAACAACCCTAGAATAGTGCTAATAGTTTTATATGAGAAAACGACCCCGTAAAAGTGGTATATTTATCAATATAAGAAAATAACCTCGTAAAATGTGTATATTTATTAATCTAAGAAAACAACACCATAAAACTAGTGTAATTGCGAGTCTGAGAAAACAATCTCGTAGAATGGGTAAATTTATCAATATGAGAAGACAACCCTGTAAGAGGAGTATATTTATAAATATTAGCAAACAACCCATAATTTTGGTATATTTATGAGTACGAGAAAACAACCGTTTAAATGGATTAATTTTATAATATGAAAAAAAACTCCGTAAAAAGGTGTATATATGTCAATATATGAAAATAACCCGGTAAAATGTTATATTTATGAATTTGAGAAAACAACACCATAATAGTGCTAATAATTTAGTATGAGAAGAGGACCCCGTAAAAGTGGTATAATGATCAATATAAGCAAATAACCCTGCAAAATGTATATATTTATGAGTCTTAGAAATAACCCCATAAAAGTAGTGTAATTGTGAGTCTAAGAAAATAGCCTCGTAGAATGGGTAAATTTTTTAATGTGAGAAAATAGGCTCGTACAAGGGGTAAATTTGTCAATATAAAAAAATAATCTCGTAAAACGCGTATATCTATAAATTTGAGAAAACAATCCCAGAATAGCGCTAATAATTTTATATGAGAAAATGACCTCGTAAAAGTGGTATATTTCTCTATGTAAGAAAATAACCTCGTAAATTTTGCATATTTATGAATCAGAGAAAACAACCCCGTAAAAGTAGTGCAATTGTGAGTCTGAGAAAACAGCCTCATAGAAGGGGTAAATTTTTCAATATGAGAACACAACCCCAAAAGAGGCGTATATTTATAGATATTAGAAAACAATCCCGTAATACGGGGATATTTATCAATCGGAGAAAATAACCCCATAATTTTGGTATATTTATGAGTATGAGAAAACAACCGTATAATAGTGCTAATATGAGAAAACGACCCCATAAAAGTGGTATATTTATCAATGTAAGAAAATAACCTCGTAAAACATGTATATTTATGAATTTGAAAAAACAACCCCGTAAAAGTAGTGTAATTTCGAGTCTAAGAAAACAACCTCATAGAACTGGTAAAACTTTTAATATGAGAAGACAGCCTCATGGAAGGGGGTAAATTTTTTAATATGTGAAAACAACCCTGTAATACGAGGATATTTATAAATCTGAGGAAATAACCTCGTAATTGTGGTATATTTATGAGTATGAGAAAACGACCCCATAAATGGGTTAATTTTATAATATGAGAAAACAACACCGTAAAAGGGTTATATTTGTCGATATAACAAAATAACCCCGTAAAACGTGTATATTTATGAATTTGAGAAAATAACCGCATAATAATGCTAGTTTTATATGAGAGAATGACCCCGTAAAAGTGGTATATTTATCAATATAAGAAAATAACCCCGTAAAACGTGTATACTTATGAATATGAAAAAATAACCGCGTAAAAGTAGTGTAATTGCAAGTTTGAGAAAACAGCCTCGTAGAAGGGGTAAATTTTTTAATATGAGAAGACAACCCCGTAATACGGGGATATTTATCAATCGGAGAAAATAATCCCTTAATTTTGGTCTATTTGTGAGTATGAGAAAACAACCCCGTAAAAGGGGTATATTTTTCCATATAAGAAACTAACCTTGTAAAAGTCATGTATATTTATCAACATAAGAAAATAATCCCGTAAAACGTGTGTATTTATGAATATGAGAAGACAACCCCGTAAAAGTAGTGCAATTGCGAGTCTGAGAAAACAACCTCGTAGAAGGGGTAAATTTTTTAATATGAGAAAATATTCACGTAATACGAAAGTATTTATAAATCGGAGAAAACAACCCTTTAAATGGGTTAATTTTATAATATGAGAAAACAAACCCATAAAACAGCTCCAATACCTACACCAGAAGCATTACAATCAATTTCAAAAGTTTTGGAAAAATCCGGAAGTGAAAGAATGGGTGATGAAGTAAGGGTACTGAAGTCCTTGACAAACCTCCTATAGAAGCTTGCAAGCCCATGAAAGCTCCTCACGTCACTAACATTGTTTGGTGTTGGTCACTCCTTAATTGCTTTCACCTTGTCTTCATCAACCTGAATTCCATTTGCACTAATAATAAAACCAAGAAACACAAGTTTGTTTGTGCAAAAATCACACTTAGCAAGCTTAGCATATAAAGAATTCTCACGCAAGACCATCAACACCATTCGAACATGTTCAGCATGCTCACTCAAGCTCTTACTATAAATCAGAATATCATTAAAGTATACTACCATAAATTTTCCAATATATGCACACAAAACATGGTTCATTAGCCTCATAAAAGTACTTGGTGCATTAGTTAAGCCAAAAGGCATGACCAACCACTCATACAAACCAAATTTAGTTTTGAATGCTATTTTTCACTCATCACCTATATTCGTTCTAATTTGGTGATAGCCACTTCTCAAATCAATTTTAGTAAAGATAACACTTCCATGCAATTCATCTAATATATCATCTAACCTAGGAATAGGATGACGATATTTAATGGTAATCTTGTTAATTGCACGACAATCAACACACATACGCCAAGAGCCATCTTTCTTAGGGACTAACAAAACAGGAACAACACATGGGCTAAGACTTTCCCTAACATAACCTTTACTTAGTAGTTCCTCAACTTGGCGTTGCAGCTCTTTGGTCTCCTCGGGATTGACTCTATAGGCTGGTATATTTGGAATGGATGACCCTGGCACAAAGTCAATTTGGTGCTCTATCCCCTTTAGTGGTGGCAACCTACTAGGTAACTCCTCGGGAAACACATCGTCATACTCATGCAAGACACTTACAAACACACTAGGAAGAGAAGAGTTAAGATTATTAGTGTTAAATAAAGTTTCCTTGTACATAAGTACAAGTACTTGCCTATTTTCACTCAAAGCCTTTCTCATGTCTCGCTCTCTAACTAGAAAACTCACTTTTCTCTCACTTGCCTCCCCTTTTTCTTGTGTCTTACTTGTTCTTTTGCTCTCATTCTTGCGCAAACCCTCACTAAACTCTCCTTTTACCACTCTTTGCTCTCGCCCCTCATTATTTTCCACACAACTCCCCTTTTGCTTGTGCACCTTTTCTTTTTCATGTGCACTCTCACACTTTCTTTTTTCTTTCTCATATGCTTCCATTCGGTCCTTTACAACTTTTTGTAATTCACAAACTTCTTTAGGACTTAATGGTGCCAAAACATACGGTTTTCCATCCATTATAAGAGAATAAGCATTGGTTCGACCATTATGAATTACAGATCTATCATATAACCATGGTCTACCTAGCAACATATGACATGCATGCATGGGAACAACATCACATAGTACCTCATCATGATACTTCTTTATACTAAATGCAACCCGTACTTGCTTAGTAACTCTAGTTCCACTTTGATCATTAAGCCATTGCAAGGTGTCACGACCCAGACTGTGGCCCGTGACCGGCACTAGGGTATGGGTAGGCTTAAGGCCACCAACTCCCGTAGTAAGCCTTACCGAACAAAATTTAGATAATCAGTTAACAACTTATAAGATAATCACGACAGACATTCATAATTAAATGCTATCAGATCTTTGTATCCCCACACGTCCAACATGGACCAGAATGATTATAACAATTATTAAAATTTCCTACTGCGGGTAATCTAAAGTAAATATTAAACAAGTATAATAGTGCAAGGGGATTACAAAGTCCGAAGAGGAAGAAGTCGGACTGTCAACAATGTAGACGGCGAAGGTCTTTAACTATCACTTGAAAAAAAATTTACAACTGAGACTGTCAGTCTCGGGAGTGAGTTAAAATCAAATAATCTAAGGACTATTGCAACCTTCACATGATATATTAATTATTCCAAAACAATATACCAATTTCTGAACATAATTACAATCATAATATATAATCATACACCATAATAATAAAATGATAAAAAGGAGAGAGAATAAATAAATAAAGACATTTTTACTTTCACGGGACGAGTGGCTCAGTAGAACCCTAACCCCAAATAAGCCGGCGCCCAGAGAGCAATGCTCGACCAGGGACCTTACCTCCGGCAATTTACTCAAATCAGCCCAGAGAGCCATGCTCGTCCAGGGCAAACCCATAAAAATCTTATTACATGTCCATGATCATTACCGGTGCGCACGCGGTCCCGATGTAACCCATCAGGTGGCATGTTCTATGAAAGCCACATTTCCCAATTCGCAATCATCACATATAATAAATTTCATTATCTAATGAAATCATTTATTTTGCGATACTAATAATCATATTAAGCACAAATTCTAAAATGGCATATTAAAATCAGACTTAGCAATAGTGCAATGATTAAATGACTTTAACTCACAGATTTGATGCGTTCCGCAGTCCGCTCCTACGCCTCGGGTGGAGCTGGCGGGAAGGCTGAATTATCTAATAACAAAAGACATACAATTAATAGACATTCGAAAATTTTTCCTAAACTTAGACCCTAAGGTCGACTGCCTAGAATTTAATTGGACTCGAGGAATCTGCCGAAAGTTTGACAGAACCTCCCCTAAATTATGGATATGAACCCCCGTAAAAAAAAGGTCTAGGACCTGCCAAAAACATATCAAACATGCTGGAATTTAATAACAGGAGCCGGGCCACAAGAACTGCATTAATATTTTCCCGACTCCAAAACACCACAACCCAAACAATTTAATTTGATTTATTTTTAAACTACCCATCACAAGCAATTAATAGCCACAATAACTTTCTAATATTATAACAAAATTTTTCAGAGTCTAAAATAAAATTATACCGAGTTAAAAATTGAAATATTTCGCGCGTCCGAAAAACACCGGGGTCCGGATGCCGGTCCTGCCAACAGTGTCGAAATTCAAATCCGGAAGCGCCTATGCGAAGCTCAAGTTGCGGGGAGTCCGGAAGTACAAGAGTTTTGGCCGGAAAGTGGCCGGAAGGCGGCGGATCGGGCCGGAAAGTCGCTGCACACGCGACACTTCCCAAGGCTGCCGGTAAGGATTTTCCGACGCAGGAGGGTTGCTTCCAGGGTTTTCGGGGGTGAGGAACTCGTTCCCGATGTCAGATCGCCGAAAACACGCCGGCAAGAGGGCGAACGGCGAAGGCAGCCCCTTTGATCTTGACAACCCCGACGGAAAGGAGGAAGGGGAAGGGGAGCTGCTGCAGAGCAGCGGGAGGGGAGGGAGGCACTGGCGACGGCCTGCAGGCGGCGGGGAAGAGGGGAGAGGAAGAGGGAGGAAGGAAAGAAAGGAGAGAAAAGTGGGAGATGGGGGAGAAAAGAAAAATAAATAAATAAAAGGGTTCTTTATTTATTTATATATATATGAATTATTATTATAATAACTAAGGGTGTTACACAAGGTGTATGGCTTAGGTTGCTTAATAGTTGGAAGTCTAAGTCTATCAACCATCATAGCACTTGCTACATTAGTACAACTACCCCTATCAATTATTAAACTACAATTAGCATCATGGTTTTGTACTTTACATGTAGTATGGAATATGTTTTCCCTTTGAGCATCATCATTAATAGGTTGTAGATTAAGAGCTCTAAAGTTACAAGTACATTACTAACCCTACTCAATTGCATATCATCACAATCCGCCAACTCAGGCATGTCTAACTAATCCTCCTCACCAGGTTCAGATTCTTCATCACTCTCAAAGACCACTTCACCACCTCGAATTGCCATGGTTCGCTTGTTTGGACATTGGGAAGATATATGCCCATACCCCAAAAACTTAAAGCATTGCACTTTCTTTGATTTGAGGTCACTTTGCTGCTATTTAGTGTTAACATCAAATTTAGGGGCTGCCTTGATGTCCTTTGATGCCTCACGACCCTTGTTAGGGGGCTGGTTGCTCCCTTTCCATATGTTACTCCATTTTGAGCTAGGGGCAACACTTCTACTCTTAGTTTTTAATTGCTTTTCCACCTTTACGGCCATGTGCAACATGTCCTCCATCTCTATATAATGCTGCAATTCAATTATATTAGCAATATCACGATTTAAACCATGCAGAAATCTTGCTATTGTGGCTTCCCTATCCTCATCTATATTGGCTCTAATCATAGCTATCTCCATAGATTGCCAATACTCCTCAACAGTCTTACTACCTTGTACTAAATTTTGTAACTTGTTGTACAAATCCCTTTGGTAGTGCGATGGCACAAACCTTTTATGCATAATGCGTTTAACCTGATCCCATAAACTAACTTCAGGTTCCCCATAACGCCTACGACTACTCACTAACTGATCCCACCAAATGGCAGCATAATCACAAAATTCAACAACAGCAAGTCCAACCTTTTTAGACTCACTATAGTTATGACATTCAAAAACCCTTTCAACCTTCTTTTCCCACTCCAAATAAACTTCAGGGTCACTCTTACCATGAAAAGATGGTATACTTATCTTAATGCTACCCAAATTAGTGTCAATTTTGGGTTGGAGATTATGTCTAGACCCTTTAGACTCACTTTCTTGGTCATTATCATAACCATCCCCTTTAGACGTTTTAGGCATATCATTCAATAACCTAGTTAATTTGTCATCTTGTTTTTGAAATTGTTTTTGCATATATTCTACTACATCTCTCAATGTATAAGCTAAATCTTCTAAAGTTAATGGCTGTTCAGATGACATGGTTAAACCAAAAGACTAGAAAAGAAAATAAAAATAAAAGACGTGATCAAGTGTTATACTTTGGAGGCTTCTTATAGTCAAAGGCAAAACAAGAAAAGATCACTCCCTCACGTGTTTCACTCATGAAGAATTGAATTCCTTACAGAAATTAAATCAAATTGTTCTAGTAATCACAAGAACAAGTTTTTCACAACCTTTGAACATTTATTAATTCTGAAGTTCAATAGAACACTCGTGAATCAATAAAATGAATTATAAGTGTGTGAACAAAACAAGCTTACAACTAATCGAACAAGACTCAATTAACCCAAAAGAAAAGCTTTTTAAGAGAAAACAAAAAAAAAATTACCCAAATCAAAATTTCAAGAATGAAGATCAGCTCCAATCAATTAAAAAGAACTGTGGAATGAATCAATCGAGAATCAATTCTTCAAGAACTACCCAACACAAACAGTTAGGGTTAGTTTTTCGTTCCTTTCTTTTTTTTTTTTTGAAATCTGCCTTGGTATGCAGGCAGCAATGAAAATAGTATACTTTTTTTTTTATAATGATGCGAACAGAAATTGAGATGAAATAGAAGACAGACTCTTAACTGAAAAGAAAGTAAACCAACTTACAAGTTTGGCTCTGATACCAAATGATACGAACTCGAACCGAATACGTTCAAACACCAAGATGAGCAATGGTGAGAAACTCAAACTAATAAATGCTCTCCCTATTTATGAGGAAGCACCCTTACCAATAAGTTCGAATTGTGGCCCTAAAATCTAACTTGAAAGTTTACAATTGATTATGGAACTAACAAACTTAACAATAGAACTATTAAGCCCTTTAGTTATAAATAGATGAAGAATGTTCAAACAACCCAAGAAACTAATAAAAAGTTAATTGATTGATCAAACATGTAGATGTGAAACTAAATCAAACAAGTTAATTTAATCTCAAGAAATTCAATAAGGAGCACCTTAAGGAATAAGAGTTAACAACTCAAATAAAACTTCATTCATAAATATATATTGATCTTATTATGTTTAGCCGAAATACATAGCTCTATTTATAGACTTTTGAAATGATTCTAACCCCTAAAAGGACTAAGAGATAAGGAATAAAAATCAAACCCTAAAAGACTCCTAATATGTGGCTAATCTTATCCCTATAAGGAAGGATAAGATAAAGAGTAATCTAACCCTAATTAAAATCCTAAATTCATAGGAGGAAGTTCCCTTTATCCAATACTTCCAAAAATAGAGGAAATTAACTAAAAATGGGTCCATTACAAATGTTTTCTTGAAAAATTCAAAGCTCTTTTTATAGGCAGCTTATATACTGTAAGGCGTGGTCACGCCTTATGGAAGTTGAGCTTCTGCCCCCTTTCTGCACAGCTCACAGGTTGTAAGGCGTGGTCACGCCTTATGGAGGTTGAGCTTCTGCCCCCTTTGCTCATTAATAGCAATTGATGTCACTATCTTCAAGGCATTATTATCATCATCAAAAGCACCATCATTAGCCATCTTCAAAACATGCTCCAAGTAAGAATTTAAGGATTGCTTGAACTTCTTACTCCTTGCTCGTGTCATTGGTCCTCCATAGGCTAGTGGATCCATGCTAGTTGACTTAGATGCATCCTTGGTTGCATCAGAGGTAAATTCATGGCTAATCTTGCCATCAGTATTAAGCCTAGTGTGCATCCATTACCGATCAAAATTCATGTTTTTTTACTGTGTACCTTACATTATATCTTACACTAAATTTTATATGTATTCATTGCAACCTTTAATTTTTTTTCCTAAGAATCTACCAAAATTTCGGCAGAATTTCTCCTATAAAAGTAAGATACATTCTTAAAACGAGTCCATTTCCTACTTTAAAAATAATTGGGCATAACAAATAGAATTACAACAATAATTACTTCCTAACATCATAGATATTTAAAATAACATATGCTTACAAAATTAGACGATTAAAAATACATAAATCCAAACAAGAATACAAAATCTACTATATATATATATATATATATATATATATATATATATATATATTCGATTTAATTAAAATTACACTGTACTCAAATTAGTTTTATTCTTTTCAATTTGGGTGAGACACTTTCAATATTAGTTGGTATATTTTAGGTACAAATCAAGAGCTTATTTATACTTTTAGCTATTTATGAAATTCATAAAAGGCAAAATCTGCAAAATGACTATAATATTGGTTTTGATAGTAAGATTGGATGTTTATGTTTCTTTTGGAATATGTATAATGACCTTAAACTATTTTAGAAAGATTGCTCTTAAACTCTCTCATTATATTTAACTATTAAGTCAAATAATTGAAAGTATAAGGCGATAAATACTTGTTGAGAGTTTCTTTTAAAAGGACACAAATAAGAAAACTTATAATTGTTCTTTGAAGTGTAGAAAAAAAAAAAAGAGAAAACAACAAGACAGTAGTTAAGGGTAGACAATAAGCATTAGAACTTAGAAAAATAAAGAACACATACTTAAGAAATTGAAAGGCAATAAATAAAATTATTTATTTACACCAATTACTAAATAATATTTTTATACATTTAGTGTACAAAATTAAAAATTCAAAACAAATGAAAAAAATGTTAACCTACTATTGATAGGGTTGGTATTTGATAAACCTATTATTAACAATATAAACCTGCTTACCAACATAAGTAATTAAGTTTCACTGATCATCCAATACAATCTAGGAGTCAAAGAGGATCAACCAAAAATAAATCTCAACAGATTAATAAAAAAAATTAAGCTAAAATGAAAAAACTTGATTATAATCATATATACCAATAATCAATAAGGTGGTTTCTAACGACTCATTAACACAACGATTAAAAAAGAAAGAAAGAAAAGGAGCCTAATTTAAATTTCTTGCCTCCCTACTAATAGTGATAATAATAATAACAATAATAATAATAATAATACTAATAATAATAAATAAATAAATAACATTTGAGAAATTTATTGTTCGAGCCCAATTTATATTTCTTGCTTCTCATTTATATTTAACTATGAAGTCAAATAATTGGAAGCATAAGATCTTTTAAAAGGACACAAATAAGAAAACTTATATTTGTTCTTTCAAGTGTAGAAAAAAAAAGGAGAAACAACAAGGCAGTGTGGTTAAGGGTGGACAACAAGCATCAGAACCTAGAAGAATAAAGAACACATACTTAAAAAATTGAAAGGCAATAAATAAAATTATTTGTTTACATCAATCACTAAATAACATGCTTATGCATTTAGTTACAATATTAAAATTAAAAACAAATAAAAAAATATTAATCTGCCTATTGATAGGGTTGGTATTTGGTAAACCAATCATTAACAATATAAACTTGCCTACCAACATAAGTAATTAAGTTTCACCGATCATCCAATACAATCTAGGAGTCAAAGATGATCAACCAAAAAAATGTCTCAACAGATTAACAAAGAAAAAAAAAAAGAAAGTAAGCTAAAATGAAAAAAACTTGATTATAATCTATCTACCAATAATCAATAAGGTGGCAAGTTACTTGCCTATATCATCAGTTTCTAAAGATTCATTAACACAACTATTAAAAAAGAAAGAAAGAAAAAGAGCCCAATTTATATTTCTTGCCTCCCTACTAATAGTGATAATAATAATAACAATAATAATAATAATAATAAGAATAATAATAATAATAATAATAATAAATAAATAAGATTTGAGGAATTTATTGCTCGAAGTCAACCATCTCTACCATCCTTCTCTTTCGTCGTTCTTTTCTAAATTGTTACATTCAAGATCAACAATAACCAAATTAATTTTAGTTTTTAAGAAATTAAACGAAAGTATCAAGTTTCATTTCCATTTAAAGTAGCTTTCCATATAAAACAAAAAAAAATATTTTGAAAAACATTTCAAAAAAATTAACTAACCTACACCAACTATGAGAGGTGAGATAGGCAGCGGTGGGGCATGACAGGCGATGCCGGTTAGAGGTGCGAGAGAGGGAGATGCAGGAAGAGTGCATTGTTTGCAGGTGACAAAGGGAGGAAGATGAGGAAATTAAGGAACGAAGGGAAGTTATGGTTATTTGAGGAAGAAGGTTAATTTAATTAAAATGACAGAGTTTTGATTTAAAGTGTCTACAATTTGTAAAAGTTAGCGACAAAAATTACATGAAATTAGTGACGGTTTGAAAAATCATCGCTAATTCATGTAGAAAATTGTACAAATTTACATATTTAACAATAAAAATAGTCGGTAAATTAATTTTTTATAAGAATTTAGTAATGGTTTGACAATTTACTGATAATTTCATATAAAATAAATTGTAAGAATTTACATATTTAGCAACAAAAATAATATAGTCGGCAAATCAATTTCTTTTCCATGAAATTAGCAACGGTTTGCATTATCATCTGTAATCTCAAGTAAAAATATTATAAGTTATATATTTAGCAAAAAAATATAATAGTTGGTAAATCATTTTTTACATGAAATTAGTGAGAGTTTGAAAAATCATCACTAATTTTATTTAAGAAATTATAAGAATTTATTTATTTAGCTACAAAACTGAAAATAGTTAGTAAATTTTAGCAATTAGTTTAGCGACGGCTGATTATAGTCGGTAAATGTTCTTTCTATATCGCTGGTAATTGATTGCTAAATTATAGCACTAAGAGATGGTGACTTAATTATGGATGGTGCTATCATTGTTAATAAATATTTGTCATAAAATAGTCGGTAAATTCATCGATACGCAAATGAAAATTTTATTTGTGAAAACCATCGGTGAATAGTGGGTACTTTTACTAGTTTACCTACTAACTTGAGTCCATCGGTAACTTTTAGTCGGTAAACTGTAACTTTCTTGTAGTGTGTGCCTCTCTTTCTAATTTCTATCTAGTATGATAGTTTAATTTTATTTGGAGAGCATAAACATAAGTGTTGAGCGAATGCGCGTGGAAGCGTCAATCATAAGCAGCGATCCAATGCATGGACAAATGCGAAGAAAGAAAAGTAGTTGATCGAGTATTGATATCATCCTCCAAATGATCGCAAATAAATCTTTTGGAGAAAAGAGTGAACGATGAGAATTGAGGTACATCCAAATTTTCTTATTCATGATTTGCACCATTGGAATCTCCCTCATTCCTTGCTCCTCTAAGGATGAGGACTCCTGATGACATATAAGGATTGGCGTAAGGAATTATGGGAATGCAAATTCATAAGATTGACCGGTGACATTAGGGATTACCTTGATGATCAAGCAGGACGAGATGTAAATCTATGCATGTAAGGAAGAACTCATGTTATTTTCAATTAATCTAAGCATAATACTAGCCGTAATTCGAGCACATATAATGAAGTAATTTGGGTCGGAGTATTTTTAGATAGGTCTATGAGAATTTACCTTTGTTTTTGTGAAGCTGGCTCATAATATTTGAGACTAAGAAAGTTGTTGCCCAGTTAAGTTATGGGAATTTCAGATTTCTACCTTGTAGGATATCAAGTTATGGGTCCTTTTAAGTAAGACGAGACGCAAATCCACGCGTGAGCTTTGACTTTTGGGACACATATAATGAAGTAATTTCTACCGAAGTATTATTAGGTAGGCCCATGCAAATTTTCCCTTGTTTTCGTTAGGCTAGCTCATAAAATTTGGAATTACGAGTGTTGTTCACCAGTCAAATCCTCTCCGGTTCTTGATTTGACTTTAGTTTATTTATCTTTCTTCTTTATTTAATCATAATTAGCTTGTTCTTCTTATGGAATGAAGGTTTTCACACAATGAAAACAAATGCAACTGAATATTTGAGGCAAGTGAGCATATTATTTTAGTCTTCTACATTGCAAAAAATCAAGTTATGTGTTGTTTCAAGAACTTTGCAGACTTATAAAGGCTCGAGCTAGGGAACCTAGACTTATCTCCCACATCCTTTCTTTCTTTTGTGTTCTTTGTATATCATTGTCTTTAAATAATTTCAATGTGATACTTATGTTGGCTATATGGAAGAGAATAAAGAACTTGTGATTTCTTTCCTTATCAGATATGAAATCCTAGCTACGTTCTCATTTTGTTTGTTTCTTTTTTGTCTCTTTCGAGATGTAAATCCACACGTGTAAGGAGTAATCATGTTATTTTCGATTAATCCAAGCATAATACAAGTTGAAATGCAAGTGTTTTGATGTTTGGGACGCATATAATTAATTAATTTGGTGTTATTAGGTAAGCCCATGCAAATTCCCCCTTATGTTCATTAAGCTAGATCTTAAAATTTAGGACTACAAGAGTTGTTGACTAGTCAACTCATATCTAATCCTTGATATGACTTTAGTTTATTCATCTTTCTTTATTTTTTTTCATATTTAACTTCTAGTTTCTTCTTCTTATGGAATGAGTGCTTTCATGCTACAAAACTACATGCAACTGAATACTTGAGGCTAGTAAGCATATTATTTCAGTTGTCTACCTTATGGAAAATCAAGTTATGAATTCTTTCAAGAACTCTGTCGACTTATCAAGACTCATGCTTGCGAACATAAACTTATTGCTCAAGTCCTTCCTTTCTTTTGTATTCTTTATCTACCTTTGTGTTTATAAAAATTCTATTTGATCCTTACCCTTAGCCATATGGAAGAGAATAAAAAACTTGTGATTTCTTTCCTTATCGAATCCGAAGTCCTACATATGTTCTCAGTTTGTTCATTTCTTTTGTATCTCTTTATCTAGTATGATGGTTTGGTTTTATTTAGGGAGCATAAGCATGATTGTTCAGTGAAAGCGCATGGAAGAGGCAATCGTGGACACTAATCCAATGCTTAGAAGAATACGAAGAAACAAAATTAGTTGATCGAGTATTGATATCATTCTCTAAATGATCATCAACAAATCTTTAGGGGAAAGAAGGAAAGAAGAGAATCAAGGCACGAACAAATATTCTAATTCAGGATTTACACCATTAGGTTCTCCATCATTCCTTATTCCTCTAGGCATGAGGACACATGATGACACAAGGATTTGCATAAGAAATAATGGAAACACAATTGATAAGCTTGACCGATGGCATTAGGACTTTGCTTTAAGATTAAGCAGGATGACACGTAAATCCACACGCGTAAGGGAGAAATCATTATGTTATCAATTAATCCAAGCATAATATAATCAGGAATGTAAGCTTTTTGGTCTTTGGGATGCATATAATTAAACAATTTTGGTTTGCAGTAATATTAGGTAGCCCACATGAACTTCCCCTTGTTTTCATTAAGGTGGTTCACAAAATTTGGGATCTCCATCATTCATTATTCCTCAAGGCACGAGGACTCTTGATGACACAAGGATTACCATAAGGACCGGTTAACTACTCTCGTAGTCCCAAATTTTATGACCCAACTTAACAAAAATAAGGAAAAATTCACTTGAGCCTACCTAATGACACTTTGATCCAAACTACTTCATTATGTGTGTCCCAAACATCAAAACACTAGCATTCTCACTTGTATTATGCTTGGATTTAGTGAAAATAATATCTTCTTTATATACGTGGATTTATGTCTTGTCCTGCTTGATCATGATATTAATCCCCAATGCCACCAGTCAAGTTCTTTAATTGCATTCCCATGATTCCTTATGTCTATCCTTGTGTCATTAGTAGCCCTTATGCCTAGAGGAATAACGAATGATGGAGATTCTAATGGTGAAAATCATCAATCGAAATATTTGGGCATGTCTCGATTTCTCGGTGTTCCCTATTTCCTCTGAAAGATTCATCCGCGATCATTCGAAAAATGATATCGATACTCAATTAATTAATTTTCTTTCATCGTATTTTTCCAAGCATTAGATCAGTTTCTATGATTGTCACTTCCATGCACTTTAACTTAACACTCTTGTTTATGCTCGCCAAATAAAACTAAACCATTATACAAGACATAGATTAGAAACAAAAGAACAAAATAAAAGAATAAATGAGAACATAGGTAGGATTTCAGATTCAATGAGGAAAGAAATCACAAGTTCTTTTGATACGAACCAAACTAGCACAACGAATCCTACTCCAAGAAGGAATCCTAATCCAGCAAGGAGTCCTGATGATATTAGGAGTTCAAACAACAAAAGGAATCCTAATTCAACTAGAGTCTTAGTTCGATTCAAATTGCAAGTCAATGAGCTTATCCAACACATTTGGGCTAAGGACACATCAATGCTTGAATAATTAGATTTAAGTTCAAGGCTCATTAATCTAATTTAGTTTATTGGGTTTGAATGAATCTAATTGGGCATAAAAAGGGCAAAGAAGCTGAATTGGAGCATATGAAGACTTTGGGCCTAACTTGTGATACGAACCAAACTAGCATAACGAATCCTACTCCAACAAGGAGTCTTGATGATGCAAATCCTACAAGCTCAAGGAATCCTAATCCAACAAGGAATCTTGACTCAACTAGGAATCCCTATTCCAGCAAGGAGTCCTGATGATATTAGTAGTTCAAGCAACAAAACGAATCCTAATTCAACTAGGAATCCTAATTCAACTAGCCGATTCAAATTACAAGTCGATGAGCTTATCTAAGACATTTGGGCTAAGGACACATCAAGACTTGAAGAATTGGATTTAAGTTCAAGGCTCATTAATCTAATTCAATTTATTAGGCTTGAATGAATCTAATTAGGCTTAAAAAGACCAAAGAAGTAGAATTGGAGCATATAAAGACTTTGGGCCTAACTTGGCTTATGTTTTGAGGCCTATCTATATGACTTATGTAAATTGAGTTTTATGGCTTATTATGGGAGGCCACAAATGTATTTTAACCTAAATAGGACTTTGTTTTACTTATCTCTTTTTATTAGGAAGGTTATTCCTATCCTAGATAAAATATAAAACGTTATTAGTTAAGATTTAGGGTTTTCTAAGGCCTATATAAGGCTAATACGAATTTTGATGTAAAATTAAGTTGAATTTGAATGATAATTGGTATTTTTAGGTAGCTCACACGAATTTACCCTTATTTTTGTTAAGCTATCTCATAAAATTTAGGACTGCGAGAGTTGTTGCGCACTCAACTCCTCTTTAGTTCTTGATTTGACTTTAGTTTATTTATCTTGCATTATTTATTTATCCATATTTAGCTTCTAGTTTCTTCTTCTTATGAAATAAGGGCTTTTGCACTATGAAAATCGCATGCAACCGAACACTTGAACCTAATGAACATATTATTCCAGTTTTCTACCTTGCGGGAAATCAAGTTATGGGTTCTTTTAAGAACTTTGTGGACTTATCAGCACTCGTGCTAGCGAGCATAGACTTATCACTTACATCCTTCCTTTCTTCTGTGTTTTGAATCTACCCTTGTGTTAAAATCAACTCGATTTGATCCTTAAGCTTAGCCATATGGAAGAGACCAAAGAACTTGTGACTTCTTTGCTTATCGGATATGAGATCCAATTTATATTCTCATTTTATTTATTTCTTTTTTGTCTCTCTTTCTAATCTCTGTCTAGTATGATGGTTTGGTTTTACTTGGACAGCATAAGCAAAAGTGTTGAGTGAAAGTGTGTGGAAGCAACAATCATAGGCACCGATCAAGGCTTGAATAATTAGATCTAAGTTGGATTCAAACGCCATAAACAATGAATTACTTGATAAGTCCAAATTAGCTCTAAACAAGAACTAAGAATAGAGTATAAACTCACAAAATATATTAATCATCAATCAATCAACTTGAAAATTCATACTAGGCTTTTATAGACTTTAGAAAACCCTAATTTTAAGCTATTAAGAAATTACAACTCAAATAGGATAGAGATAAATATCCTAACTAGAATAGATAACTAAAAACAAAGTCCTAATACTCCCGAATTACTATATAGCAGCCCATTAGGAGTAAGAAACCCTTGTTTCTTTAAACACATGCATGGGCCATCTTTGGTGGAGCTAATTAGGCCCGAACTCCCTTATATGCTCCTTTACGCTCATTGAGCCCATATTAGATTTTTTCAAGCCCAATAAACTGAATCAGATTAATAAGCTTTGAATTTGAATCTAACTCTTCAAGCCTTGATGTGTCCTTAGCCCAAACATCTTGAATAAGCTCATTTAGAGCATCTTTTATCTTCTTAGCTTTGGACTTTGTAATTGGGCCTTTATGGATGTGAAGTGGATCTTGAATTCTAGTTGAAGTAGGATCCCTTGTTGGAGTAAGACTACTAGTGCCAATAGGATTTGCATCATTCACTCCTTCTTTAGCATGATTCGTCCTCGAATCATCACCTATGTCAAAATCAAAAAGAGAAACATCAGCAACATTAAAAGTAGCACTAATTCTATACTCATTGGGCAATTCAAATTTATATGCATTATTATTAATCCTTTCAAGAACTTGAGATGGACCATCTCCTCATGGAAGTAACTTGGAACCCCTTTGTGAAGGAAACCTTTCCTTGCGCATGTGCACCCAGACCTAATCACCGGGTTCAAAAACAACCTTCACACGCCCTTTGTTGGCTTGTTAAGCATAAAATTTATTCTTTCTTTCTATATTTGCACGCACCTTCTCATGCAAACTCCTCATAAAATCTGCCTTTTGCTTTCCATCTAGATTAACATGTTCACTTAAAGGTAAAGGAATCATATATAATAGAGATAAAGGAATAAAACCATAAACAACTTCAAAGGACATAATTGAGCAAATGAATGCACACTATGATTATATGCAAACTCTATATGTGGCAAACATTCTTCCCAAGATCTTAGGTTCTTTTTAACCATACTACGCAACAAAGTACCTAAAGTCCTATTAACTACTTCAATTTGACCATCAGTTTATGGATGACATATAGTAGAAAACAATAACTTAGTTCCCAACTTTCCCCACAAAGTCTTTCAAAAGTAACTTAAGAACTTTGCATCCTTATCACTAACAATAGTTCTAGGCATACCATGCAAACACATAATTTCTTTGAAGAACAAGTCAGAAATATATGTTGCATCATCAGTTTTATGACATGGAATGAAATGAGCCACCTTAGAGAATCTATCAAGAAAAATATATATGAAATCATTACCATAACTATACCTAGGTAAACCAAGCATAATATCCATAGAAATATCAATCTAAGGTGAACTAGGCACGGGCAATGGTGTATATAAGCCATGGAGTTTAGATTTAGGCTTTGCTTGTTTACAAACAATGCATCTATCACAAAATCTAGCGACATCTCGCTTCATATTAATTAGGCCAATAGAAAACATCATGCAAGACATCTAAAGTCTTAGCAATTCCAAAGTGTCCCATTAAACCACCCTCATGAGCTTTCCTAACTAATACCTCATGCATAGAAAATATGAGAATACACAAACTATTTTCTTTAAATAAAAATCCATCATGTCTATAAAACTTATCAAAAGCACCTTTTTCACAAGCATTAAACACATTGCCAAAATTAGAGTCATGCTCATAAATTTCTTTAATATGCTCAAAACCAAAGGAATTTGACATTCAGAGTAGAAAGAAGTGCATACCTTCGAGATAACGCATCTGCAACAACATTATCTTTAACTTGCTTATATTTGATCACATATGGAAAGGGCTGAATGAACTCACTCCATTTAGCATGGTGTTTGTTATGCTTATTTTTCCCTTTCAAATGCTTCAATGACTCATGATCTGTCTGAGTCATAAACTCTTTAGGCCAAAGATAGTATTGTCATGTCTCTAAAGCTCTCACTAATGCATACATCTCCTTATCATAAGTTGGGTAGTTCAAGGCTGCCCCATGGAGCTTTTCACCAAAATAAGCTATAGTTCGTCCTTCTTGCATAAGAACAGCTCTAATACCAATTTTGGAAGCATCACATTCAATCTCAAAAGTCATGTCAAAATTAGGTAAAGCAAGTAAAGGTGCACTAACTAACTTAGATTTAAGCAAGTTAAAAGCCTTTTCTTATTCCCCACCCTTTTAAATCCCACATTCTTTTTAATTACTTCTGTTAAAGGTGCGGCTATGCTAGAGAAATCCTTAACAAAACTCCTGAAAAAACTAGCTAGGCCATGGAACGATCTTACATCCCCAACACACTTAGGTTTCAGCCAAGATTCTATTGCCTTAAACTTTTCAATATGAACTTCTATTCCTTTAAGACTCACAACAAATTCAAAAACACAAGTTTATTAGTGCAAAAAGAACATTTAGCAAAATTGATATACAACTTCTCTTTGCGCAAAATATCAAGTACCATGCACACATGTTCAACATGCTCATCTAAAGACTTGCTATAAATCAAGATATCATCAAAATAGACAACCATAAATTTTCCAATAAAGCATGCAAAACATGGTTCATTAATCTTATAAAAGTGCTAGGTGCATTAGTCAAGCCAAAAGGCATGACTAACCATTCATACAAACCATACTTTGTTTTAAATATGGTTTTCCATTCATCACCCACCTTCATCCTAATTTGATGATAACTAGATCTTAGATCAATTTTAGAACAGATATTTGACCCATAAAGTTCATCTAACATATCATCCAAATGAGGAATGGGTGGTGATACTTTATAGTAATCTTGTTGATAGCACGACAATCAACACACATGCGCCATGTTCTGTCCTTTTTTGGTACAAGTAAGACGGGCACCGCACATGGGCTCATAATTTCTCTAATCAACCCTTTGGCCATTAAATTTTCTATTTATCATTGCAACTACTTTGTCTCCTCAGGATTACTTCGATATGCTGGTCTATTTGGAATTGAAGCGTTGGCTATATTGATGCTCGATTCCCCTTATTGGTGGTAGTCCTTTAGGCATCTCTTCGGGGTACAAAAGATTGAAATACACTAGGCAAACTAGTGCTTTCTTGGTTAGTGCTGAAATAGGCGCCCTTGTACAAAAATAGAATCATAGGTTGCCTTGACAGAAAAGCTCTCTTCACCTTACCCATTTTTGCATAGAAATCGCCTTTTTTCTCAGAACTCACAATCACACTCTCTCCTTTTGCATGCGCCTCTCTCTCTTTTCTTCTTTTCACATCACCCTTTTTCTCTCCCTTTTCCTCTCTAGGTTCACATCTCTCATGGCTTTTCACACAACTCCCCTTTTCTTGCACTTTTAGCTCTTTTTCCCTCTCAAGCGCTTTCTCTCTCTCTTTTAGCATTTTCTGATCCTCATAAACTTGCTTAGGAGATAATGGTATAAGTATAATAAGTTTGTTCTTCATTATAAAAGAATATCAATTTGAATATCCATTATGCATAAGTCGCCTATCATATTGCCATGGACGTCCTAATAATATATGACTTGCATGCATAGGAATGATATCACATAAAACTTCATCATGATAACTTCCAATATAGAATGATATCAATGCTTGCCTATTAACCCTTATTTCCCCACAATCATTCAACCATAACAATTTATAGGGTTTTGGATGTTTAGTAGTAGGTAAATGCAACCTATCAACTAAACTAGCACTAGCAATATTAGTACAACTTCCCCCATCTATAATCAAACTACATACCTTATCTTGGACTTGGAATCTAGCATGAAAGATGTTCTCTCTTTGGACTTTATTCTCTTCCTTTGTTTGCATATTACGAGCACATCTTATGACAAATAACTCACCATTAGGCCTAATTTGCTCATCTATGTCACTTGCATCCTCAAGCTCGGGCATGCGTTCTTCATCATCATCACTATCACTCTCAATATCACCATTTTATATAGCCACCATTGCACGCCTATTTGGAGATTGTGATGCAATATGTCCTTACCCTAAACATTTAAAACACTTAATATCTCGACATCTAGTGTTAGAAGTTTTAGGTTCACCTTTCATTTTAGTGTTGCCCAAATCTTTCCCATTCTTGCTAATATCTACTTTGGGCATGGAAAAGCTCTTATCACTATCTTTCCAATTTGGTTTCCATGTGGAAGTTGTATTTCCTGAATTATACCTAGTCGTATTACTCTTTAATTGCTTTTCAATCTTGATGGCTTTATGTAGCATGTCCTCGATCTCAACATATTCTTGCAACTCTAACACATTAGCAATGTTCTTGTTCAATCCACTCAAGAACCGTGCCATAGTTGCCTCTCTTTCCTCCTCTATGTTGCCTCTTACCATTACAATTTTCATCTCCTGATAGTACTCCTCCACACTTTTAGATCCTTGTACCAATCTCTAATCTCTATAGTAATGTTGGGGTACAAATCTCTTCTTCATGACGGTTTTCATCTCTTGCCAACTAATAATATGTGCTTCTCCGTTTCTCCTCCTACTAAAAAAAAATTGATCCTACCAAATTATAGCATCATCTGTGAATTCAACAACTATGAGTTTTACCTTTTTCTCTTTGGAGTAGTTATGATAATCAAAGATGAAATCTACTTTCTTTCCCCATTCCAAGTATGCTTCAGGATCAGCTTTCCCTTGGAACTTAGGAATTTTCATCTTTATATTTCCAAAGTTGTTATCTTGCCTTCTACGCCCTTGTTCATTATCATCAACGGGATCATGATCATCATGCCATTTCCCTTTACGAATTTGTCTAAGCGCGTGTTGGTTTATGTGGTTGGCATTGTTGTTGGGGCCATTTTGATTTGTTTCCACCCTCTCCACTCAATCACCAAACTCCAAATGCTACATAAGTTGTGACATGGCTGGCTCCAACGGATCAGCCTTCATAATACGAACATGGCTAACTTATGCCAAACCTGCATTCAATGTTGATCTCTTCACCAAGGATTGTTCACCTAATCAAGCAAAAAAACTCTAACTCCCAACAAAACCCTTAAATAACTTATACTTAAGAACCTTAGTTATAAAGAATTAAAGGTTGTTTAACATAAACAAAAGTTTAGATTAAACTAAATTTGTGAAATATGAAGCTTTCACTTGATGAATTCACCAAGTTCATAAAGAACAAAAGAAGAGAATTAACTCCAGAATAATTAATATTCAACAACTCCCTTTATGTAGAAATTTGTACTAGCTTATATAGGCCTTAAAAAAACCCAATTCTATAATGATAAGGAAGCAAATAACAAAAAGACTAGGAATAGAACTCCTAAACTAAAAAGATAACTTAAAACAAGACTCCTAACTATTAAAAGACTTCTTTGAATTAGCCAATACTCCTAAAATTCATCCAACCCTATTCCATATAATAAACATGACATTTGGGCTTAGGTAACATGTAATAAGGGCACATTCTTAAGTATTGGACTCCAATTAGCATGACTTGTTCATGTCTCTATAGATTGAATTAAGTTGATAAGAGTATCTTGAGGCCCATTGTCTGGATTAAACCAAATCTCACTTGGACTTTGGATCTCCAACCCAAGCTTCAACTCTTGCTTTATGAACACTCCTAAAGCATCCTTGAACTTCTTTATGCGAGCTCTAGTCATTGGTCCATCATATTTGAGTGGCTCATGTACAATCCTAGCTGGATTAAGATTCCTAGTTAGAGTAAGACTCCTAGCTTGAGTAGGATTCCTAGTCAGAGTAGGACTCCTAGCTAAATCAGGATTCCAGCTTCACTTGAACTTTTAATATCATTAGGGCTCCTTGTTGGATTAGGATTTTCAATTGAATTAGAATTCCTTGTTCAAGTAGGATTCACTGTGCTACATGGATTCTCATCATTCCCTCTTTCTTTGAAAAGATTCATCCTCGAATCTTGCCCTAATATTGTGAAAGAAACAAATAAATAATCTCAAAGAACAATACAAGCTCATTATCAACGTGTAAATCAATCACAAAAGTGATTAAAGGAACTTTAGAACAAATAATATTTTCAACGCTAATAAAATCAACATGCTCAAACGACTTCATTATATCAACCAACAAAATCTCACTCATCACTAACTCAACTTTTGCCTCATCTTCGACAATGATTTCTTCAATTTTAGACTCATTTAAAGGTGCCAAATTGTTGTCTTCCTCACTATCTTTAATAATCACATCTTCAAATTCTTCATTGACATCAATAGAGCAATTTACCTTCTCTACATCATCAATATTAGTTTCTAAAGATGACTTAGACTCGGCTTTATCTTCAAGATGCTTAACATAACGATGAACCAATCCCTTTAAAACTTCCAAAATATTTTTAAGTGAATCAAGGCTGCTCCTTAAAGATTTTATATCCTTTGAAAGTTCATCATTGGGATCTTGACATGATTGTCTTTCTATCTTCTTTGACTTAGGTTTAGGATTATAAGAATTTTGCCGACACTTTTCATAATAATCATCATTCTTTCATCCCCATAATATATCATAAGATTGATAAAGAAGATCTCGATGTCCTCTAGCAAACTCCTCTTGACAAAACATCTCACACACATAATCTCACATGTTCAACACTCAAATTAAAGATATTTACACTCTTGTTTCACTCAATTAGGCTTTTATCCAATAATGAGCTCACCACTTGCATTTTACCATTCAATATCTACTCTTTGGCACTTATAAAGGCTAAAATAATCAAATACCAAACATCCAAAGTTGTAACGACTCAATAACCAACGAATCAAATTTAGAATACACAAGAACATAAACTAAGAAAATGAAACTAGACTTAATAACTAAGATTAAGTCTAAACACAATAAAACACACAAGAATAAGATGAATGAACAAAGAACAAAGTTTGATGAACGAATTAAACGAAAAGGACAAATTTGATTTATGTAGAATAAAGAACGTATTTAACACTTAAAACAAAGGAAAAAAATGAATTGGACTCTAAAAGATAGCAAAAAATACGAATTAAATAAAAAAATTACTCTAGAGAAGAAAACGAATAACAAAGAATAAGAAAATAATGGATTGATAATTGTTTTTTGTTTTTTTGACACTAAAAAAAAATGAACCAACTAACAAAATAAAGGATACGTACTTGATTGATGAGTCAAAGCTCTAATACCAAATGATACGAACGTGGCTAACTTGTACCAAACCCGTATTCAATGTTGATGTCTTCACTAAGGATCATTCACCTAATCAAGCAAAGAAACTCTAACTCCCAACAAGACCTTTAAATAACTTGTACTTAAGAACCTTAATTGTAAAGAATTAAAGGTTGTTTAACATAAATATAATTTTAGATTAAACTAAGTTTGTAAAATACCAAGCATCTACTTGATAAATTCACCAAGTTCATAAAGAACAAAAGAAGAGAATTAACTCCAAAATAATCAACATTCAACAACTCCCTTTACATAGAAATTCGTACTAGCTTATGTAGGCCTTAAAAAAAACCTAATTCTATAATGATAAGGAAGCAAATAACAATAAGACTAGGAATAGAACTCCTAAACTGAAAAGATAACTTAAAACAAGACTCTTAACTATTAAAAGACTTCTTTAAATGAGCAAATTCATCCAGCCCTAGCCCATATAATAAACATGACATTTGAGCTTAAGTGACATGTATTAAGCGGCTCATTCTTAAGTATTGGACTCTAACTAGCTTGACTTGTTTATTTTTGGGCCTATTTTAACTTGTTCATGTCTCCATATATTGAATTAAGTTGATAAGAGTATCTTGTGGCCTATTGTCTTAATTAAACCAAATCTCACTTGGACTTTGGATCTCCAACCCAAGCTTTAACTCTTACTTCAAGAACAATCCTAAAGCATCCTTGAACTTCTTCATGTGAGCTCTAGTTAATGGTCCATCATATTTGAATGACTCATGTAAAATCCTAGTGAGATTAGGATTCCTAATTAGAGTAAGACTCCTAGCTAGAGTAGGATTCCTAATCGAAGTAGGACTCCTAGCTGAATCAAGATTCCCATCTTCACTTGAACTCCTAATGTCGTTAGGGCTCCTTGTTGGATTAGGATTCCTAGTTGAATTAGAATTCCTTGTTCAAGTAGGATTTGTTATGCTACATGGGTTCTCATCACTTGACAATCTACAATAACATAAAAAGGAACAAAGAAATCTAACAAATAATAGTCTCTCGCATGTTTACACTCAAAGGATATGACTCACTGATAGGAAATTATCATCTTAGCAACCATACACCCTAATAACTAATGAGTTATGATACATATGAAATGCAAGAAAATACCCTTCAATCAAGACGATCCCAAAACCCAAGGATCTCCTTAAGTGAAGTTATAGAAAACTAGTTCCAACAATGAAACTAGCACTTGAATTCAACTTCAAACGCCACAAACCAAGTATGATTTGATAAGTTAAGAATCAAACACAAGATTTTGATTAGAGAAAGCCACAAACTAAAAAATAGTTTGATAAGTTCAAAGTTCATGTAAGAACTTAAGCAAAAACTCACAAAAAGTAAATAAAGATTATCATTCATCAATTAATTATAACAAATGAATTTGGCTTTGATATTTATAGTCGAAACAAGATAAAGAACCTTAAATGGATGTCTTTTGAGCTCTCCCATGTTTCTTCCTTTAATCCCCATTAAAACTTATTAAAAGTGGTTGTTTTTACATTGATTGCACTCATTTTATAACTCCCAAATGATAACTAATCATGTGCATTTATTGTGTAACTCCAAATGACAACTAATCGCACTCTAACTTAAGAAAACCTAATAAAAATGAACATAAAAAGGCTTCAAATGAATTGTATTGAACCTTTGAGTTCAGCCCAAACTTATTAGACTAAATTGATAATTTTGGTCCCTTTTTGCAATCCTAAGCCTTAAGCTGAGCCTTGTCGTGTTTGAACACTCTAACTGTCTTTAATTAAGCCCAACAAAGCTTCTTACATCCTTTTGGACTTGGATCTTGTCATTGGACCTCCTTGAAAGCTTAAAGGATCATTATAGTTCTTGTCTTTGTTGCATCATTCCCTGTCTCCTTGTAAGGATTCGTCCTCAAATTAGTCTCATTATCAACTTCATCAACTACATTAAATAAAGATATATCAACAACATTAAAAGAAGCACTTACATTGCCATACTGACTTGGCAAATCTAGCTTGTAGGCATTGTCATTAATTCTTTCAAGGACTTGGAATGGCCCATCCACTCTTGGCATTAACTTAGACTTCCTTTCGCTTGGAAATCTTTCCTTCCTCAAATACACCCAATACCCGGCTCAAATACAACTTCCTTTCTCCCCTTATTGTGTTGTTTTTCATATTATTGATTCTTTTCTCTATTTGAGCATGCACCATCTCATGTAAGCTTTTTGCTTGCCTAAAAAATTAGCCTTATCAATGCGTAATGGCAGTAAATCTATAGGAGTTAATGGATTGAACCTATATATAATTTAAAAAGGCGAACAATTTATTGTAGTATGAATATTCCTATTGTATGCAAACTCAACATATGGAAAACATTCTTCCTAATTATTCAAATTTTTTTGAATTATTGCCCTTAATAGTTGTGAGAGAGTCCTATTAACCACCTTTGTTTGTCCATCAATTTGTGGATGCCAAGTTGTTGAGAATAGAAGCTTTGTTCCTAACTTGCTCCAAAGTGTTTTTCAAAAGTGGCTAAGGAACTTGACATCTCTATCACTAACTTGGAACTCCATGCAATCTCACAATTTCTTTATAGAACAGACTGCAATATGAGTTGCATCATCCGTTTCGTGGCATAGAATGAAATTTACCATTTTGCTAAACCTATCAATAACAGCAAAAATAGAATCTTTTCCTCCCCTTGAGCTAGATAATCCTAAAATAAAGTCCATAGAAATGTCTACCCAAGGTTCATTAGGTATGGGAAGTGGATTATACAACCCATGAGGCATCACTTTAAATTTAGCTTATTTTACAAGTGGTGCATCTCTCACATATTTTTTCAACATCTCTTTCCATTTGTTGTCAAAAGAAATGATTACTTAAAACACCTAAAGTCTTTCTCACACCAAAATGCCCCATCAAATCCCCACCATGTGCCTCCCTCCTAAGCAACTCCCTTAAAGAAGATTGAGGCATGCATAACTTGTTTGCTTTAAAAAGAAAATTAACATGTCTATAGAACTTGTTAAAACCCCCTCTCTCAAATGTCCCATATACATTAGCAAAATCATGGTCTAAATTATATAATTCCTCAATGAACTCAAAACCCAATAATTTTGCATCAAGTGTAAAAATTAGAGCATACCTTCTAGATAGAGCATCGGCAACGACATTGTCTTTACCTTATTTGTACTTGATGATGTATGGAAAGGATTCACTAAATTCCATCCATTTAGCATCCTACGGCTTAGCTTCCCTTGTCCTTTGAGATATTTCAAAGACTTATGGTCGGTGTCTATAATGAATTCCTTATACTAAAGATAGTACTGCCATGTCTCTAAAACTCTTATGAAAGCATAAAACTCTTTGTCATAAGTTGGGTAGTTTACACTTGCTCCACTTAGCTTCTCACTAAAGAACGCAATTGGTCTTCCTTCTTGCATCAAGACTCCACTAATACCTATTCCACTTGCATCACACTAAACCTTAAAGGTTTTAGTAAAGTCAGGCAAAGCAAGTAAAGGTGCTAAACTAAGTTTATCTTTTAGCAAGTTAAAAGCATCATCTTGTTATTTTCCGCACTTGAAACCCACATTCTTTTTAATGCATTCAGTTAAAGGTGCAACAATTGTAAAGAAATCCTTAATGAATTTCCTATAAAAGCTAGCAAGACTGTGAAAACTCCTAATATCATGCACACTAGTAAGTTTCGACCACTCTCTAATTACTTTTACTTTTTCTTCATCAACATGAATTCCCTTGTCATTAACAATATACCCAAGAAAAGTAAGTTCATTAGTACAAAAAGTGCATTTCTTAAGATTAACATATAATGTCTCTGCCTTAACACATCAAAAACAAGCTTTAAGTGTATTATATGCTCATCTAAAGATTTGCTATACATAAGAATATCATCAAAATAAACCACTACAAACTTTCCAATGAAAGTGCGCAAAACATGATTCATTAATCACATAAAAGTACTTGGAGCATTAGTTAAACCAAACAGCATGACTAACCACTTATATAATTCATGTTTTGTTTTGAAAGTAGTTTCCATTCATCACTCTCACGCATTCTTATTTGATGATATCCAGATTTTAAATCCACTTTAGAAAGCACACAAGCACCGTGCAATTCATCCAACATGTCATCTAGCCTAGGTATAGGATGATGATACTTTACTATTATTTTCATGACGACACGATAGTTAACACACATCCTCCATGAACCATCTTTTTTAGGCGCTAAAATTGTAGGAAGCGCACATGGACTCATGGTTTCTCTTACGTACCCTTTCTCTTCTAGGCTCGTTTTGAATCCCTGTTAAAAGTGGTTCTACCATTAAATGTTAAAAGTTGTTTAGAACAAAATAGGCAAGACACTTAAATTTGCTAAGCCTAAATTCTAAACAACCATTAAAACTCATTAAAAGTGGTTGTTTTTACATTGATTGCACTCATTTTGTAACTCTCGAATGACAACTAATCATGCGCATCTATTTTGTAACTCCAAATTATAACTAATCATGTGCATCCATTGTATAACTCTAAATGACAACTAATCATATCTTAACTTAAGAAAACCTAATAAAAATGAAAATAAAAAGGCTTCAAATGAATTATATTGGACCTTTGAGTTCAACCCAAACTTATTGCACTACATTGATGATTTTGGTCCCTTTTTGCAATCCTAAGCTGTAACACCCCAACTCAAACTTCCCATTGAAGAGCAATATATATATATATATAACTTTATAAACATAATTTACTACTTAGTTACAATATACATTCATACAATTTAAGTGGCATGACATACTTAATATATATAAGAAATATTTATATGATGGTTTAATTCACACAAGTTCCCAAAATGCCCCAATGCTTTAGATAACTCCTCCGGCCCACCCCGATAATATTGACTGATGCAAAAGAGCAATGCACAGCCTAAGGCTATCTACAACTGCACTAACCTGAAAAAAAAATTGCTAAGGAATGAGCTAGCGACTCAATAAGCATTTAATTTACTAAACTATAGTATATTAGGCTAGAATTATCAAATCTTTATCAATACAGGAAAATTATACCAACACTTAACTAACAATCACAAAATCAACCATTTCAGTTATTCTCATAAACATATAATTTCATCTCACGTAATGCAAATAATCTCAAACTCAACCAAGTCAAATAATTCAATTCCACATTATTTCTATCAAATTAGGATCAGATGACTCATCCTTACATTTCCTCACATTTTTAAATTTCAGTAACCACTTGACAAGACTATCCGCCCGGCTCAGTCTTGCCATCTCACATACTCGGGTAGCTATCCGCCCGGCTCAACTTTCCCGATCACACAATATCCATACAAAAGTCATCAATCCTTAATCACAATCATTTCACTTCACAACACATCACAATCAATTCACTTCACAACACATCACAATCAATTCACTTTATAACAAGCCAAAAACATAACTAATATCAACTCAGTCAACCAAGAAATTATCAAGTAATCAAACAGCAGTCCCTACTCAATATACACAAAGTTTAGTCTATTAAATACTTACCAAAAGTTATAGGATAACAAAGTAATCCTATTCTTTTTCTCTTACCACTTCCTTGCCTTTGGATGAATCTATCCACATATTCAATACAAATACAATTCAATCACAAGGCATAAATATATATATATATATTTACTATCAATAAAATATCACATTTCAACAAAATAACATATATTCTAGATATTAATATGATGCATGAGATGAATGACAACAAATCAACATATTTGTTGATGAAGGCAGCTTGTAGGTACTGACTTAGAAATTACACCAAAACTTATGTAAAATTAATAAAAATCTCATATTTTCCAGAATTATACTTCCATTTTTATAGAAACCATAGCAGAAAGAATCACCTCAAAATCATTGGTATAGAAATAGTTATGGCATTTTCTATACAGCTGCTCAAATTTCCATCTAAACAGAACAGAAAAAAGTTTCCTATTAAATGACCAATCAAACGAATGAATTTTCTGATGAAACTCTCCAGATATAAATTTAATATTCTAAAGTTTCTATAGACACTAATTTTACTCAATTTGGACTTTTCTAGCTCAAGTTGTGAAACACACAATTAGCAACAAATTTCTGAATCCTAAGCCCGATTTCTGCTTAAAACAGTTTCGGGCAGGCCATATTAAGTTCAACATATCTCACGTTATACTCAACCAAAAATTATGAAATGTTTCAGACATATACTACATATATAAATGAACAACTTTCATGTTTAACTCTCTGCTTGGTTCAGCCTCTAAATGCCTCAAAATGTCAGCACAAAAACCAGGTCACCTGCTGAACCAAAAACAGAGCAGCAGCAAAATCGAACCTCATAAGTTCCTACTCACTCAACAATCTGCAAAACCATTTTACAGAGATATTCTTGGGACATATACCTACAAATTTCATGTTTGAAAATTTTCGAGATAAAGGCTCTAAGGTCACGAAATCATAAGTGAAAAATCTGCCCAGAAATTTCAGCTTCAAGATCACAAGTAAAAGCATGTTTACTCTTGATTAAACAATTCCAAAACACATAATCATCAACAATTTCATATCATTAACCCTAATTTACAGCAAAATCAAGCAATTAAAATTACTCACCTTTGTTTTCCTTGGTTAAGAAAGCCCAAATCTTTCAAGCTTAAAAGAAGAATTTGATTTTCACTTACTAAAAGTTTTGTAGAGTTTGATTTGAAAAATCAAAGTTGAAGAAAGAAAGGAGAAAAATGAGAGAGACAAAGAAGAAAAGGAAATTGGAAAGCATACGTAGATAAGAACAAATGAAAGAGGTGGTATATTGGTGTGGAAATAGGCAAGTTACAATTTAATCCTCTTTCTTTCTAACTTTTCAATTTAGTCCAAAATCATTACTTTTCAATTAAATCAATATGTAACTAAATAATTTATTTATCTACCACATAATATAATAAAATAGATCATATATAATCATGATGCAAATGACATGTTTAATGACATGCTAATGAATATTAATTATTAATAAAAAGAAATAAATAAATTTGGTTGTGACAATTCCTACCCACTTAAAAAATTTCGTCCTCGAAATTAACTAATCGCCAACAGACATGCCAAATAAGCTCGGGTATTTATCCATCATATGCTTCTCTACTTCCCAAGTTGCTTCCTTAGATGAATGTTGACTCCATTTCACCTTTACCATAGGAATTTCCTTGTTTCTTAATTTTCTAACCTGTCGGTCTAATATCTGAATCGGTTCTTCAACATATGTGAGTTTCTCAGAAACTTCAATTTCTGGTATCTTGATGACATGGCTAGGATCAGATCGATATCGTCGAAGCATAGAAACATGGAAAACATTATGTACTTGAGCTAACTCTGGGGGTAATGCAAGTCTATAGGCTAAAGGACCAACCCGCTCTAAAATCTCATACGGCCCGATATATCGAGGGACTTAGTTTACCTTGTTTACCAAATCGAAGGATACCCTCCATGGTGATACTCTCAAGAAAACCTTATCCCCAACTTCATACTCAATTTCCCTTCCGTGTTTATCTGCATAGCTTTCACATCTATCTTGTGCGGCCTTGATACACTTTAGCCGCAACTTGTATCTTGTCTACTATTTCTTGAATAATTTCGGGACCTTCCAATTGTCTCAACCCTTCTACATCCCAACATATAGGGCTTCTACATTTTCTCCCATATAATGCCTTGTATGGTGGCATACCAATACTAGAATGAAAACTATTATTATAAGCAAATTCCATAAGTGGTACCTGTTCATCCCAATTTCCGCTATACTCTAATGCACAAGCCCGTAACATGTCTTCAAAAGTTTGAATAGTTCTCTCAGATTGCCCATCTGTTTGAGGATGAAAAGCAGTACTGAAATGCAATTTAGTTCCCATTGCCACTTGTAAGCTCTTCCAGAAATGAGATGTAAACCGAGGATCCTATGCGAAACAATGGAGATAGGTACACCATGCAACCTAACAATTTCTTTCACATACAAGTTGGCTAGCTTATCCAATGAATCATTCTGTTGAATAGGTAAAAAGTGCGCTGATTTTGTTAACCTATCAACTATTACCCAAATAGCATCATTTCTCCTAAAAGTGCGAGGCAAACTAACAACAAAGTCCATAGTAATTCTTTCCCATTTCCACTCAGGTATAATTAAAGATTGTAATTTACCTGCAGGTGATTGATGTTCTGCTTTCACTTGTTGACAAGTTAGGCATTTAGCTACATATTCTGCAACTTCCCTCTTCATGCCTGACCACCAATAATGTGGCTTCAAATTGTTATACATTTTTGTACTCCCTGGGTGCATTGAATAAGAAGAATTGTGAGCCTCCCAAAGAATCTTTTGTTTCAATGCGGCTACATTAGGTACATATACTCTGGTTTTCATAACCCATATTCCATCATCTCGCTCGATTAGTTCACTTGTCTTACCATCTTGCACCTTCTTCTGTAACTTCTTTAAGTATGCATCACTACCTTATGCATGTTTGATCTCATCTAGTATCTGGGGACTAGTCTTCATTGTAGTCAATAATACCCCATTCTTTATAGAAAAATGCATATCCATAGCTCTTAGCGAAATTAAGGAACTCATCCGATATGAAATCATACCGCAACCCTTTCCAAAGTCTTCCTACTAAGTGCATCTGCCACAACATTTGCTTTTCCTGGGTGATAATCAATGGTACAATCATAATCCTTCAATAATTCCATCCATCTTCGTTGCCTGAGGTTCAACTCTTTCTGTGTAGGTATGTACTTTAAGCTTTTGTGGTCGTTGAATATCCGAAATGTCTCTCCATAAAGATAATGTCTCCAAGTTTTCAAAGCATGTATAATTGCAGCCAATTCTAAATCATGTGTAGGATAATTTTGTTCATGAGGTTTAAGTTGTCTAGAAGCATAAGCAATAACCCTTCCATTCTGCATCAATACACAACCCAAACCATTAAGTGAAGCATCTGTATAGACTACATATTCCCCTCCTTGTATAGGTAATGTAAGTATAGGTGCTTTGTAATCAATCTATTTTCAACTCCTCAAAACTAGCTTGACATTTATCATTCCTTTGAAAAGTCACTTGTTTCTTTAATGATTAGTCAATGGCTTTGCTAAAATGGAGAAGTTCTTCACGAATCTTCTATAGTACCCAGCCAATCCCAGAAAACTACGAACTTCTGAAATATTTCTTGGTGATTCCCACTCCTAAATAGCCTTCACCTTAGATGGGTCCGGTTTAACACCTTGTGCAGATATAATATGCCCCAAAATGCAATGTTATTCATCCGAACTCACATTCTTGAACTTACCATATAACTGTTTTTCTCTCAAAGTTTGTAATACTGTTCTTAAATGATGTTCATGGTCTTCGAATTTCGGAGTATATCGGAATATCATCAATGAAGACTATCACAAATTGATCAAGATACGGTTGAAAATATTATTCATCAAAGACATGAATGCTGCGGTGCATTGGTCAAACCAAATGGCATAACAACAAACTCATAATGACCATATCGTGTCCGAAATGCCGTTTTAGGTATAGAAGTCTCTCTAACCTTTAATTGCCAATACCCGGATCTCAAATCAATTTTGGAGAATATGATTGCCCTCCGAGTTGATCAAGCAAATCATCAATGCGAGGTAAAGGATATTTGTTCTTGATAGTAACTTGGTTCAACTTCCTATAATCAATGCAAAGTCTCATACTTCCATCCTTTTCTTCGCCAAACAACACTGGAGCTCCCCACGGTGATATACTAGGTCGAATATAACCTTTCTCCAATAAATCCTCAAGTTGCTTTTCAATTCTGTAATTCACGGTGCCATTCACATGAGTGCTATAGAAATAGGAGCAACTCCGGAATAGTTTCAATTTTAAAATCCACTTCTCGTTGAGGTGGCAATCCAGGTAATTCTTCTAGAAATACATCCGGAATTCTTTGACTATTGGTACCTCTGAAACCCCTGGACTAACAATTCCAGTGTCTACCACATTCACAAGATAAGCATCACACCCAAATTTCATTAAATGAAAAGCGATAGCGTGAAATCAAACATGTAGGTACAATTTTCCACATCACCCGTGAACACTATTTTTATTTCCCCATCTATAACCATTTTACTTCCTTCGTTAAACAGTCAACTATGACATGATTTCTAGATAACCAATCCATTCCCAATATCACATCAAAATCTCGCAAATTGATCACAATTAGGTCTACTGACATATTTGTACCACAAATCATCACAGAACAAGCCCGAACTATGATATTCACCATTATTACTCCTCCGTGAGGCATCAAACACAAATATCATGTCCTAAAGATTCAATGGCATAATGCATTTTCAATGCAAAATCACATGAAATGAATGAACATGTAGATCCGGGGTCAACTAACACATATGCATCATGCCTACAAATAGGAATTATACCAGTTATTATCTCTGGAGAAGTAGTTGCTTCCCGCCTCGTAATAAAGATACACTCTTGCCTGCCGGTAAGGATTGGTTCGCATCTTCAATATGGACATACTTCTACCTCCCCTACCTCTACCATGACCAGTCGTTGTAGGTACTACATTATCCCCAACACTACTTTGTCCTCCTGTGTGGTAGGTACTCGATGCTCCTCTACCTACCACACACTCATTGGCATAATGCCTAGGTTTCCCACATCTATAACAAACCTGCACTCTCGGTCCCCAACACTCTCCTGAATGGGTCCTTCCACAAGTGCCACAAACGGGTCTATATCCTCTGCCCGGTAAACCCAGAATTACCTCGCATGTTCACTGATCCACCACTTCTACCCAAAGTTATACTACTTGGCCCTCTAAACTGATAACTACCCCTTCCTCTAAAACCTCCTGATCCTCCCCTAGGTGTAAATGAGGTACCTCTAGAGAAAGATGGAGTAAATGTCCCAATTATCTTCTTTTTCTTTGCTTCTAATATATTTCTTTCTAAGAATAATTCTTCCCGCTCTTGTTGCGACTTCCGAATAAAGCAATAAAGGTAGGTGGTTGCACCGCCAACTTTTCACGAATCTCCAATCTTAAACCCCTCTCAAATCTATTTCTCTTGATTTCATCGATTTGCCACTTCCTCCGGTGCATACCTAGATAACCTTGTACATTGTAATTCATAGTCGGCAGACATCTCATTTTGTTTCAATTCAAGGAATTCAAGTTTTTTCCTCTCTTGATATATTGGTGGCATATACTTCATCTTGAACTCCTTTAAGAATTCTTCCCATGTCATTGTCAATGGTTGTGTTTGGCTACCGTCTCCCACTAGTTTCTAGCATCCTTAAGAAATAATGAGGTTGCATACCTCACTTTCATTTGGGTTGTCGGTTGGGTATTAAATTGTGTAAACACACCTTTAACAGACTTTAGCCATTCCTCTGCTACAATTGGATCAGTTGTCCCCTCAAACTCTTTCCCGCCATGCTTTCTTAACTTTCCAAAGTTTGCATCCAATGCGAATGCACGTTTAGTGGAGGTGGTGGCCGTTGTTGAGCTAATCTTCTTAACTCTTGACTATTTCTTTGAGCATACCCTTCGACTTTTCCTTGTATTTGTTCATTTTCATGCATCTGTTCTTGTTCAATATGATGTGCATGAGCGTGAATGTGAACCCTCTTGGGCGGTGGAGTGCTCATCCATGCCTATATCATTAACAAACTTCACAACAATAAATGGTTGTACATAATTACTATATGCTTGCATGTTATGCTCTTAATCCCCTCTATTCCCATCAATTCAATCACACAAGCATTTAACATATTGGAACATATTAAAAATTCCAACTCACTTTAACATAGCACAACACATACACACCTTCATATAACATAACATAAACACAAATATAAGTACTCAAACTTATGTCCCAATGGTCTAATCCCGCTCGATACCAAAAACTGTAACACCCCAACTCAAACTTCCCATTGAATAGCAATATATATATATATATAACTTTATAAACATAATTTACTACTTAGTTACAATATACATTCATACAATTTAAGTGGCATGACATACTTAATATATATAAGAAATATTTATACGGTAGTTTAATTCACACAAGTTTCCAAAATGCCCCAATGCTTTAGATAACTCCTCCTTTTGATAATATTGACTGATGCAAAAGAGCAATGCATTTAAGGCTATCTACAACTGCACTAACCTGAAAAAAAAAATTGCTAAGGAATGAGCTAGCGACTCAATAAGCATTTAATTTACTAAACTATAGTATATTAGGCTAGAATTATCAAATCTTTATCAATACGGAAAATTATACCAACACTTAACTAACAATCACAAAATCAACCATTTCAGTTATTCTCATAAACATATAATTTCATCTCACGTAATGCAAATAATCTCAAACTCAACCAAGTCAAATAATTCAATTCCACATTATTTCTATCAAATTAGGATCGGATGACTCATCCTTACATTTCCTCACATTTTTAAATTTCGGTAACCACTTGACAAGACTATCCGGCTCGGTCTTGCCATCTCACATACTCGGGTAGCTATCATGGCTCGACTTTCCGATCACACAATATCCATACAAAAGTCATCAATCCTTAATCACAATCATTTCACTTCACAACACATCACAATCAATTCACTTCACAATACATCACAATCAATTCACTTTATAACAAGCCAAAAACATAACTAATATCAACTCAGTCAACCAAGAAATTATCAAGTAATCAAACAGCAGTCCCTACTCAATATACACAAAGTTTAGTCTATTAAATACTTACCAAAAGTTATAGGATAACAAAGTAATCCTATTCTTTTTCTCTTACCACTTCCTTGCCTTTGGATGAACCTATTCACATATTCAATACAAATACAATTCAATCACAAGGCATAAATATATATATACATATTTACTATCAATAAAATATCACATTTCAACAAAATAACATATATTCTAGATATTAATATGATGCATGAGATGAATGACAACAAATCAACATATTTATTGATGAAGGCAGCTTGTAGGTACTGACTTAGAAATTACACCAAAACTTATGTACAATTAATAAAAATCTCATATTTTCCAGAATTACACTTCCATTTTTATAGAAACCATAGCAGAAAGAATCACCTCAAAATCATTGGTATAGAAATAGTTATGGCATTTTCTATACAGCTGCTCAAATTTCCATCTAAACATAATAGAAAAAAGTTTCCTATTAAATGACCAATCAAACGAATGAATTTTCTGATGAAACTCTCCAGATATAAAGTTAACATTCTAAAGTTTCTATAGACACTAATTTTACTCAATTTGGAATCTTCTAGCTCAAGTTGTGAAACACAAAATTAGCAACAAAAATTATGAAATTTTTCAGATATATACTACATATATAAATGAACAACTTTCATGTTTAACTCTCTGCTTGGTTCAGCCTCTAAATGCCTCAAAGTGTCGTACAAAACCAGTCACTGCTGAACCAAAAGCAGGCAGCAAAATCGAACCTCATAAGTTCCTACTCACTCAACAATCTGCAAAACCATTTTACAGAGATATTCTTGAGACATATACCTACAAATTTCATGTTTGAAAATTTTCGAGATAAAGCCTCTAAGGTCACGAAATCATAAGTGAAAAATCTGCCCAGAAATTTCAGCTTCAAGATCACAAGTAAAAGCATGTTTACTCTTGATTAAACAATTCCAAAACACATAATCATCAACAATTTCATATCATTAACCCTAATTTACAGCAAAATCAAGCAATTAAAATTACTCACCTTTGTTTTCCTTGATTAAGAAAGCCCAAATCTTTCAAGCTTAAAAGAAGAATTTGATTTTCACTTACTAAAAGTTTTGTAGAGTTTGATTTGGAAAATCAAAGTTGAAGAAGGAAAGGAGAAAAATGAGAGAGACAAAGAAGAAAAGGAAATTGGAAAGCATACGTAGATAAGAACAAATGAAAGAGGTGGTATATTGGTGTGGAAATAGGCAAGTTACAATTTAATCCTCTTTCTTTCTAACTTTTCAATTTCGTCCAAAATCATTACTTTTCAATTAAATCAATATGTAACTAAATAATTTATTTATCTACCACATAATATAATAAAATAGATCATATATAATCATGATACAAATGACATGTTTAATGACATGCTAATGAATATTAATTATTAATAAAAAGAAATAAATAAATTTGGTTGTGACATAAGCCTTGGGGTAACCCTTGTTATGGTTGAGCACTCCAAATATCTTTAATTAAGCCCAACAAAGCTTTTTGCATACTTTTGGACTTGGATTTTGTCATTGGACCTCCTTGAAAGCTTAAAGGACCATTTGTAGTTCTTGTCTTTGTTGCATCACTCATGCTCATGTTTTGCTTAAATAGGCTTTTACCCTCTAGTGAACTCGCCACTCGTCGTTTACCACTCAATCTCTACTCTTTGGTACTTATAAAGGCTAAAGCAATCAATTATCAAACAATCAAAATTGTAACTATTCAATAACCAACAAATTAGATTTAAAATACACACATGAAAACCAAAATAAGAAGACTAAACTAGACTTAATGAACAAGATTAAGCCTATATGCAATGAATGACACAAGAACAAAGGTAATAAAAGACTAACTAAGCTTAACAAAATGAAGAAAATAAAAGGCATAATTTTTTTTAGAACTGGTCGTAGAATCGGTCGTAGAGCCGGTTGACAACAATTTTTTTTTTCTTTTTTCGTTTGATTTTTTTCTTGGCTCTTTCTCCTTTTCTTCTTCTTTTTTTCGAAGGCACTTGACCAAAGAATTTGGAACAAGTAAAGATGTGATTAGAACAATTAATCACAAACAATCATAAAATAAATCTAAATAAGATCACAAGAATGAAACTGACTTATTTTTAATTTGAAAAGAAAATTGGACAGAGAAGAATGACAAAAGAAGATAACAAAAAGAATATGGAAAATTAAAGATACATAACCTAATTTAGAAGCCAAAGCTCTGATACCAAATGATACGAACCTAACCTATATCGAAGGATTAAACCCTAGGCAAGTTTGATTTCATTGCCCAAGATCTATCTAGAACCAGATCAATGGAAACCTTAGACCCTTCAAGTATATTAAACTATCAAATCTAAGGTATTAAAGGTAGAAGACGCCACAATTTATTATGGATTCTAAATTGATAAGTCGGATTTGAATGCCATAAACAATGAATTGCTTGATAAGTTCGAATTAGCTCTAAACAAGAAGTAAGAAGAGAGTATAATCTCACAAAATATATTAATCATCAATCAACCAACTTGAAAATTCGTACTAGGCTTTTATAGCCTTTAGCAAATCCTAATTCTAAGTTATTAAGGAATTACAACTCAAATAAGATAGAGATAAACATCCAACTAAAATAGATAGCTAAAAAAAAAGTCCCAATACTCCCAAAATACTGTTTAGCCGCCCATTAGGAGTAAGAAACCCTAGTTTCTTTAAGCCACACGTATGGGTCTTCATTAGTGGAGCTAATTAGGCCCAAACTCTCTTATGTGCTCTTTTATGCTCATTAAGCCCATATTAGATTTATTCAAACCTAATAAACTAAATTAAATTAATGAGCCTTGAATTTGAATCCAACTCTTCAAGCATTGATGTGTCCTTAGCCCAAACATCTTGAATAAGCCTATTAAGTGCTTCTTTTATGTTCTTAGCCTTGGACCTTGTAATTGGGCCTCTATGGATGTGAAGTGGAACTTGAATCTTAGTTGAAGTAGGATTCCTTATTAGAGTAGGAATCCTAGTGCCAATAGGACTCATATCATTTCATTATTTATTGAGTCATATTTAGCTTCTCGTTTCTTCTTCTTATAGAATGAGGGCTTTTGCAGTATAAAAATCGCATGCAATCGAATACTTAAGGCTAGAGAACATATTATTTCAATTTCTACCTTGTGGGAATCAAGTTTTAAGTTCTTTCAAGAACTTTGTGGACTTATCAACACTCGCACTTCCTTTCTCTTGTCTTCTTTGTCTATTCTTGTGTTTAAATCAATTTGATTTGATCCTTACGCTTAGTCATATGGAAGAGAACAAAGAACTTGTGATTTCTTTCCTGACCGGATCTAAAATCCTACTTATGCTCTCGTTTTATTTGTTTCTTTTGTGTTTCTCTTTCTAATCTCTGTCTAGTATGATGGTTTGATTTTATTTAGGTAGCATAAACATGACTCTTGAGTGAAAATGTGTGGAAGTAGCAATCATAAGCACCGATCCAATGCTTCGACGAAGTTAAGAAAGAAAATTAGTTGATCATGTATTGATATCATTCTCTAAATGATCACCGATGGTTCTTTTGGAAGAAAGAGGGAACGACAAGAATCTAGGCACGACCATTTATTATGATTCAACATTTGCACCATTGGGATCTCCATCCTATCTTATTCCTCTAAGCACGAGGACTCTTGATGACGCAGGGATTGGCATAAGAAAATGTGGGAGCGCAAATTGATAAGCGCAGGCCCTAGCTTGATGATTAAGCAGGAAAAGATGTAAATCCATGCAACATAAGGGAGAACTCATGTTGTTTTTTTTATTAACCCAAGCATAATAATAGTGAAATTTGAGGGATTTGATGTTTGAAATGCATATAATGAAGTAATTTGGGTCAAAGTATTTTTAGGTAGGCCCATACAAATTTATCCTTGTTTTTGTTAAGCTGACTCATAAAATTTGGGACTACGAGAGTTGTTGCCCAGTCAACTCCTCTATCGTTCTTGATTTGACTTTAATTTATTTATCTTTCTTTATTTATTTATTCATATTTAGCTTCTAGTTTCTTCTTCTTATGGTATGAAGGCTTCCGCACTATAAAAATTACATGTAATTGAACACTTGAGGCTAATGAGCATATTATTTCAGTTTTCTATCTTGCAGGAAATCAAGTTATCGATTCCTCCAAGAACTTTGCTGATGCGAATCCTACAAGCACAAGGAGTCCTACGTCGACTAGGAATCCTACTCTAATTAGGAATCCTACTTTCCTAGTCCCACGAGGAGTCCTACTCCAACTAGGAATCCTAATTCAACTAGGAATCCTAGTTAATCCAACTAGGATTGTGCACGAGCCACTCAAATATGATGAACCAATGACTAGAGCTTGCATGAAGAAGTTCAAGGATGTTTTAGGAGTGTTCGTGAAGCAAGAGTTGAAGCTTGGGTTAGAGATCCGAACTCCAAGTGAGATTGGGCTTAATCAAATGGGCCTCACGATATTCTTATCAACTTAATTCAATCTATGGAGGCATGAACAAGTCAAAATATGCTAAAAATAAACAAGTCAAGCTAATTGGAATTCAATACTCAAGAATGGGTCTCTTATTATATGTAACTTAAGCCCAAATGTCATGTTTAATATAGGGGCTTGGTTTGGACGAATTTTAGGAGTATTTCTTCATTTAAAGAAGTCTTTTAATAGTCAGGAGTCTTGTTTTAAGTTATCATTATAGTTTAGGAGTTCTACTCTTAGTCTTATTGTTATTTGCTTCCTTATCATTATATAATTAGATTTTTCTAAGGCATATATAAGCTAGTATGAATTTCTATATAAAGGTTGTTGAATATTGATTATTCTGGAGTTGATTCTCTTCTTTTATTCTTTATGAACTTGGTGAATTTATCAAGTGAAGGCTTGGTATTTTATAAACTTAGGTTAATTTGAACTTTTATTTATGTTAAACAACCTTTAATTCTTTATAATTAAGGTTCTTAAGTACAAGTTATTTAAGGGTCTTGTTAGGAGTTAGAGTTTTTTTGCTTGATCAAGTGAACGATCCTTAGTGAAGACATCAACATAGAATACTGTTTTGGCATAAGTTACCCACGTTCGTATCATTTCCAAATTTATGAAGACCTGCACTAGCGATCCTAGACTTATCGCTCATGGCTTTCCTTTCTCTTGTATTCTTTATCTACCCTTTTATTTAAAATCAATTCAATTTGATCCTTACACTTAGACATGGAAGAGAATAAAGAACTTGCGATTTCTTTCCTTATCAAAATCCAAACTATATTCTCATTTATTTATTTTTTTTTGTTTGCCTCTTTCTAATCTATGTCTTATTTGATTATGTGGTTTTATTAGGCGAGCATAAACACGACTATTGAGTGAAAGAGCGTGGAAGCATCAATTATAAACATCTATCCAATGCGTTGACAAATGCGAAGAAAGAAAATTAGGTGATCAATTATTGATATCAATCTCCAAATGATCGCGGATGAATCTTTTGGAGGAAAGAGGGAAAGACAAGAATCGGGGCACGCCCATATATTATTATTCATGATTTGCACCATTAGGATCCCCATCATTCCTAGCTCCTCTAAGGACAAGGACTCCTGATGACACAAGGATTGGCATAAGGAATCCTTGGTGCCCAATTGACAAGCTTGACTGGTGGCATTAGGGATTAGCTTGATCATCAAGCAGGATGAGACATAAATCCACGCGTGTAAGGGAGAACTCATGTTGTTTTGGATTAATATAAGTATAATACTAGCCAGAATTCAAGCGCCTTGATGTTTGAAATGTATATAATGAAGTAATTTGGGTCGAAGTGTTTTTAGGTAGTCCCACGTGTATTTACCCTTATTTTTGTTAAGCTGGCTCATAAAATTTGGGACTCCGAGAGTTGTTGCCTAATCAACTCCTCTCTTGTTCTTGATTTGACTTTAGTTTGTTTATCTTTCTTTATCTTTCTTTATTTTCTTGATTTGGGACTCCGAGAGTTGTTGCCTAATGAGCATATTATTTTAGTTCTCTACCTTGTGGACAATCAAGTTTTTGGTTCTTTCAAGAACTATTTGGACTTATCAACACTCGCACTAGCGAGCATAGACTTATCCCTCACGTCCTTCCTTTCTTTTATGTTCTTTGTCCACCCTTGTATTTAAATGAATTCGATTTGATCCTTACACTTAGCAGCATGGAAGAGAATAAAGAACTTATGATTTCTTTCCTTACCAGATCTATAATCCTATCTATATTCTCATTTTATTTGTTTCTTTTGTGTCTCTCTTTCTAATCTTTATCTAGTATGATGGCTTGGTTTAATTTAGGAAGCATAAACACAACTATTGAGTTGAAGTGCATGGAAGCGACAATCATAGGCACCAACCCAATGCTTCGACGAATGTGAAGAAAGAAAATTAGTTTATCGTGTATTGATATCATTCTCCGAATGATCACATATGAATCTTTTGAAGAAAGAGGGAACGATGAATTGAGGCATGTCCAAATATTTTAATTTAGGATTTGCACCATTAGGATCCCCATCATTGCTTGTTCCTTGAGGCACGAGGACTCCTTATGACTGATGATTTTGCATAAGGAATCATGGGAACACAATTGACAAGATTGATCAGTGGCATTGCGGCTTAGCTTGATGATCAAGCAGGACAAGACGTAAATCCATGCGCATAAGGGAGAAATAATATTATTTTCGATTAATCCATGCATAATAAATCGAGAATTTGAATGTTTTCATGTTTAGGACACATATAACTAAGTAATTTAGGTTAGAGTGTTATTAAGTAGCCCCACCAGAATTTTCATTATTTTTATTAAGTTTGATCGTAAAAGTTGGGGACTACGAGAGTTGTTGACCAGACGACTCCACTCTTGTTCTTAATTTGACTTCAGTTTATCCATCTTTATTTATTTATTTATTTATTCATATTTAGCTTCTAGTTTCTTCTTGTTATGGAATGAAGGCTTTCGCATTATAAAAAACTGCATGCAACAGAATACTTGTGGCTAATGAGTATATTATTTTAGCTTTTTCTACCTTGCGGGAAATCAAGTTATAGGTTCTTTCAAGAACTTTGTGGACTTATCGACACTCGCACTAGCGTGCATAGACTTATTGCTCACGTCCTTCCTTTTGTGCTCTATATATGCCCTTGTGTTAAAATCAATTCGATTTGATCCTTACTCTTAATTATATAGAAGACAAGAGAGAATTTGTGATTTCTTTCCTTATCGGATCTGAAATCCAAATTTTGACTCATTTTGTTCATTTCTTTTGTGCCTATCTTTCTAATCTATGTCTACTATGATGGTATAGTTTTATTTAAGGAGTATAAATACCAGTGTTGAGTGAAAGCACGTGGAAGCGGCAATCACAGGCACCGATCCAATGCTTCACAAATGCGAGCAAAGAAATTTAGTTGATCGAGTATTGCTATCATTCTCTGAATGATCTCAGACGAATCTTTTGGAGAAAAGAGGGAATGAAGAGAATCGAGGCACGCCTAGATATTCTTATTCATGATTGCACCATTGGGATCTCCATCATTCCTTGCTCTTCTAAGGACGAGGAGTCCTGATGGCACAAGCATTAGTATGCAGAATCATGGGAGCACAACTGACAAGCTTGACCGGTGACATTATGGATTACCTTGATGATCAAGTAAGATGAGATGTAAATCCAAGCATATAAAGGAGAAATCATATTGTCTTTCATTAATCCAAGCGTAATACTAGTGAAATTCAAGTGCTTTCATGTTTGAAATGCATATAATAAAGTAATTTGGGTCGGAGTGTTTTTAGGTAGGCCCCCGTGAATTTACCCTTATTTTTGTTAAGATGGCGCATAAAATTTGGAACTCTGAGAGTTGTTACCCAGTCAACTCCTCTCTCGTTCTTGATTTGACTTTAGTTTATTTATATTTCTTTCTTTATTTATTAATAATTAGCTTCTAGTTTCTTCTTCTTCTGGAATGAGGGCTTTCGCACTATAAAAACTACATGCCACTGAATACTTGAGGCTAATAAGCATATTATTTCAGTTTTCTACCTTGCGGAAAATCAAGTGATAAGTTCTTTAAAGAACTTTGCGGACTTATCAAGACTTGCACTAGCGAACATAAACTTATTGCTCACACCCCTCCATTGTTTTGTGTTCTTTGTCCACCCTTATGCTTAAATCAATTCGATTTGATCCTTACGCTTAGTGATATGGAAGAGAACAAAGAACTTATGACTTTTTCATTATCAGATCCGGAATCCTACATATTTTCTCATTTTATTCATTTATTTTGTGCTTCTCTTTTTAATCTCTATCTAGTATTGATGGTTTGGTTTTATTTGGTGGGTATGAACACGAGTGTTAAGTGAAAGCGCATGGAAGCAAAAATTATAAGCACTGATCTAATGCTTACACAAATGCGAAGAAAGACAATTAGTTGATCAAGTATTAGTATCATTCTCCTAATGATCACAGACGAATCTTTTGGAGAAAAGAAGGAAAAACGAGAATTAGCGTACGGAATCATCGAAACGTAATTGACAAGCTTGATCGGTGGCATTAGGGCTTAGCTTGATTATCAAGCAGGACGAGACGTAAATCCACACATGTATATTCCACAAGAAGATGATCAATCTACTTGAATATTTTTTAAGAATGCATTCTACACAAGATCAAAAAGACAAATGCAAAGTAACTATTAGGTTTAATAACCAATTGCCATTCAAATTCAAGTTAATTCTATACATCAAAGTTCGTACTAGCCTTATATAGGCCTTAGAGAACCCTAAATCTTAACTAATAAGGATTTACATCCCATCAAGGATATGCTAAATAATGAGGAATCATAGGAACGCAATTGACAAGCTTGACCGATGGCATTAGGGTTTAGCTTAATAATCAAGCAGGACGAGATGGTTTAGCATAATGATCAAGCAGGACGAGACGTAAATCCATGCGTGTAAGGGAGAAATCATGTTGTTTTCAATTAATCAAAGCGTAGGTAGGCCCATGCGAATTTTTCCTTATTTTTATTAAACTGGCTCATGGAATTTGGAATTACGAGAGTTGTTGACTAGTTAACTTCTCTCTGGTTCTTGATTTGGCTATAGTTTATTCAAGTTGCTTTATTTATTTATTCAAATTTATGTTCTAGTTTCCTTTTCTTATGGAATGAGGGCTTTCGAACTATAAAAACTGCATGTAACTGAATACTTGAGGCAAGTTAGCATATTATTTCAGTTTTCTACCTTGCAGAAAATCAAGTTATGGGTTCTTTCAAGAACTTTGCAAACTTATTAACACTCGTGCTAGTGAATATAGACTTATCACTAAAGTTCTTTCATTCTTTTGTGTTCTTTGTCTGTCCTTGTGTTTAAATGAATTCAATTTGATCCTTATGCTTAGCTGTATATAAGAGAATAAAAAACTTATGATTTCTTTCCTTATCGAATCTAAAATCTCACCTATGTTCTCAGTTTGTTTGTTTGTTTTGTGCCTGTCTTTCTAATCTCTATCTAATATGATGGTTTGATTTTATTTGGGGAGCATAAATATGAGTGCTGAGTGAAAGAGCGTGGAAGCGGCAATCATAGCCACTGATCCAATGCTTGCACAAATGCGAATTATGTTCTCATTTTGTTTGTTTGTTTTGCGCCTCTCTTTCTAATCTTTGTCTAATTTGATGGTTTATGTCACGACCCTATCTGTGGGCCCGTGACCGGCATTAGGGAATGGGTAGGCGTAAGACCACCGAATCCCGTAGTAAGCCTGACACTCACTGACTTAAATAAATCTCATCTAATTTAATATTATTGATGCCACAATTTATCGTAGCTATTAAGTTTTACACAATTAATTCGGTCTGCCAGAAGAATTAGGCGAGACCCGAAACTACAAAGAATTACAACAGATAAGTTTATTAATTCTACTGTGGAGAATCTAAGATCTTACAAGTTAACATACCAAATAAATTACATCACCCGATGATGAAGGAGTCGGGCTACTATATAAGAGTCGCGGGAAGAGTAACAGTCACGGATTTGAAAAGCAGTAAAATTAAGACTGTCAGTCTCGAGAGTGAGTTAAAATCATATATCTAAAAATAATTGCAAACACTTCAATAACACATTTATTTAATTTAAAATAAACATTAAGTCATGCAACAATATTCGTGTCATGCCATGCTTGAATAAAAGTAAAAGTATAACCTTCACATACAACGGGACCGGAGTACCATAGCAGAACCCTACTCTCAACACTAACATCTTGACTAATCTCAACTCTAACATCTCGACTTTCTCATTCTAACAGAACTGGCGCCCAGAGAGCGAAGCTCGACCAGGGTCCTTAAATCTAGTTCAGCCACTTAAATATCACTAACACTCTTAGCCTTTCGGCTCTCTTACTCTAATAAGACTGGCACCCAGAGAGCGATGCTCGACCAGGGACCTTACCTCCAGTTTGGTCACTTAGGTTTCCAAATAAGCCGGCGCCTAGAGAGCAATGCTCGACCATGGACCTTTACTCCGGCAAACACACTCTACTAAGCCCAGAGAGCGATGCTCGACCAGGGCAAGCTCTAAACTTTCCTTTTAAAATTTACCCATTTACGCTTTTTCCATCACTCTCGGATTTACACCGGTACACTCAAACTAATATGTTATACTGTCATCCTATCCCGTGTCATCATGCAATGATAAAATTAATGATAAAGGAAGAATATACATGAATAGTAATTAAAAAAAGTATAATACATATAAATAATAATTAAATGAATAATTAAACTTGCAATAAAATAATCACAACAACTATTCAATAATTTATGCATGACACGAGCATAACCGATATATGACTTTAACTCACAGCTTTGGTGACCTCCTAGCTCTGCTCTGGTGCCTCGGTTAGAGCGAGCTGAACAGACAGATTATCTAATAACGGAAATAGTTTATCAATAACGCTGAAACAATTGACCATTAACTCTAGGTCTAGATTCCTAGGATTGACTGTCTAAGAATCTCGACTCGGGTAAATTCTACCGAAAATTCGGCAGAACCTCCCCTAAAACACGGATGTTTACCCCCCGTAAAACGGGTCCAGGACCTGCCAGAAAAACACTTCAAATATTCAACAATTTAATACAACGGGAGTTAGGTCCCCAAGACTTTTTTCTCGACTCCCCCAAACAGCACAATTCAATAAACACATAATTATACCAAAGAATTTCCAAAATCAACGGGCCAGAGAAAAATTACCGAGACGCTTGATCGCTGGGTCGACTCGCCTTTAGCCGCCGAAGTCTGATCGTCGATTCGAACATACCATCGGACTCGAAACGACGCGATGATGACGATCCCAGCTTCTGATTTTTTGATCCGCCCCCCGATCATCCGGAGAGATTTACGGACGATTTCAGCCGTCGATTTGCAAATGGAGTCCGATCGCCACGAAACTGATGCCATTGCGAAGCTTGAGCTGAGGAGAGTCGAGGTACGTCCTCCGATCATCCATCCCCCGCTGAAGCTCGCCGAAAAATGCCGGCTGCCTTACTTTCTTTCTCTACCGGATCTTTCGTCTCCGGCCACCATTGGCGTCGCCTTCTTTGCCAAAGAGGCTGTCGGGGAGCCGATCGCCACCGAAGCAGTAGGCAAGGCCGTCGGAAGCAATTTCGGAAAAGTGCTCGGGCTGCCTTCTTTGCGCTTCCATTGCGTGGCGCCACCGCTCGTTCTTCGGTCTTTGTCGCCCGTCCGCCCGGTAAAGCCGTTCGGCCGGCCCCCGCATACGGTGGTCGGCCATCGATGATGCAACGCCCCGGCCTTCTTCTTCTTCCATCTCTCTTTCTCTCCCCGATTCTTTTCTTATTTTCTGCTTCTCCATATCGTCATTTAGTCCCTGAAGTTTTCTTTCTTACCTTTTGGTCCCTCAACTTTTTTAATTACAACAATTTCGCCTTGTAAAATTTCCAATTAACCCCTAAACTTTTTTTTAGCTTTTCAATTAAGCCCCTAACTATTTAATTTGGGCCAAATTAGAATTATTGAAAATACACAATTACATATATACCCTTGCTTTTAAATATAAAATTATCAAAAAGCCCTTGCCGATATATCTATTTACAAAAATACCAAACATACAAATTTTCATTAAAATCCCATAATAATAAAATTATACTTTTAATCCTCATCCCAAAATAAATTTCCAATTTAGTCCTGACATACAATTAATTTAATTAATCAATTTGCTAACTATTTTCCAACTTAAAATTTAATACCACTAGCTAATTAAAATACCAATTTCCTCAAAAATTCTTTTATAAAAACATCCTTTACAAATTCTTTCATAATTTTCTAATATATAATTATATATATATAATTTATTTGGAGAAAATTTGAATAACCAAAATATAATTTATTTCTCAAATAATTTACTTAATTAATTTCTTAAAGATCCAACTAATTGGGTATAGAAAAATAACTCCTTTAATTGTCTAACATTAAAATTTTCGTTAAATCATTTCAAATTAAACCAAATAAAAAAATAAAGTAAAATTATTTTAAATAAAAACTCATTTATTAATTATTATTAATATAATCATTATTAAAGGAAAATTTCGGGTATTACAGTTTGATTTTATTTGGGGAGCATAAACATGAGTGTTGAGTGAAAGAGTGTGGAAGCGGCAATCATAGCCACTGATCCAATGCTTGGACAAATGCGAAGAAAGAAAATTAGTTGATCGTGTATTGATATCATTCTCCAAATGAACACGGACCAATCTTTTAGAGGAAAGAGGAAACAACGAGAATCGAGGCACACCCAATATTCCAATTCAGGATTTGCACCATTGGAATCTCTATTATTCCTTGTTCCTGATGTAATTCTTATTGTGAAATTATTGCCAAGAACGTCTAAAGTCATATTCACGAACAAGGACCTTGACCCAACACTTTACTAAAAGTGTGAACCTTGGTATATAAAAGGTTTGGGATGCCATATTCAAGTAAAAGGAAGAAGGTGGGTGATAACTCACAAAGGAACGCCATAAGACAAGTCTTGATAAGTTCATAAGTTTTTAGAAGAACTAAGAATTGAATTCTCAAAATGGAATGAAAATAAAGATATTCATTAACCTTGAGACATGCGTAACAATGAGTTTATATAGAGGAAACAAAACCTAATTTGCATATGCAATAAGGAATTAATCAAAGATAGGAATTAAAAAATAAAGCCTATATTAAAATCTTCCTATATAATAAAATAAGCAACATAATTGATTTAGGAAATCAAGGAGATTTTCCTAATCAATTAAAATGGCGCCTCCCCCTGAGTTTCTCCTAAAACATGCCTAAGTAGTATATTAGGCATTATTAGAATGAATCCTAAATGACAAAACAAGAAACAAAGTTGTCATCCTTTGGTATAGGAAGGAATGACGAAACCAAGCACTAATACTCCTAAATAACCATGAGGGGCGGCTGACCTTGTTCCTAATTAATTTTGTCTACTTGGCTTGAACTTGATGATTAATGATCTTTAGGCTTAGAACTTGATCTCTTTGACTTGATTGGCAACTTGGCTCATTGGGCTTTGGGTTTGCATCAGTTCCTTTAGGCATGATGACTTCTGATGACACAAGAATTGGTGCAAGTAATCATGGGAACTCAATTGACAAGCTTGACCAGTGCCATTGGAGCTTAGCTTGATGATCAAGCAAGACGAGGCGCAAATCCATACATGTAATGGATAAATCATGGTGCTTTTTATTAAAGTGTAATACAAGCAGCAATGCAAGCATTATGATGTTTAGGGCGCATGTAATGAAGTGATTTATGTTAGAGTATTATTAGGTAGGCCCATGCAAATTTTTCCGATTTTTTGTTAAGCTAGCTCATAAAAATTGGGACTACAAGAGTTGTTGACCAATCAACTACTATCTCATACTATAAAAGTCACATGCAATTGAATACTTGAGGGTAGTGAGCATATTATTTGAGTTTTCTACCTTGTAAAATCAAGATATGGGTTCTTTTAAGTCAATTCTTTTGTGTTCTAGTGCTTGCAAATAGAACACAAAAGAATTGCTTTTAAGCAGGCTAGCAACAAGGTCCCTAATTGGGTTAACTCATCTTATTATCTTTTTCAAACTTTCATTCTCTTTTTTAAAATTTAGTTTTCATTTGCCTTCTTAGTCATTTTTAGTTAGTAATCTTTACCACCTTTTGATCAGTTAGATAATAGGAATAGCATAGTAATAGTAGCTTCTCAATTCCCGTGGGATACGAAATTGATACTTGCCATAGTTAGACTACATTTGATAGGTGCACTTGCTTGTAGATTGCTAGTCGTGTTTAGTGAAGCATCAAGTTTTTGGTCTTGTTGTCAAGGACTGTTTTGAGAAATATTGTGAATTGTGTGTTCTTGTTAATTTAGCCATTTATTCTTTGTTCTTTATTCACTTTTGTTTGATTTATTTCTTTTATTCATTTGTGTTGTTGGTTATTCATTGTTTCAAGTAGTGTATCACCAGGAGATCCAATCCTGATCTAGTAGACCCTCTGCCAGAACCAGAGCAATCCCTCAAGAAGTTAAGGAAGTGGTTGAACGTAGAGAAGGAAGAGATTCAGGTTGGGATAGCCGTAGACGAGAGTGAATCGAAAGAAACTACAGTGGAGATGGCAGACGCTAATGACAACAATGAGAATAACTAAACAATGTATGGTTTTACGAAACCATCGCTAGAGGGGACCCGAGCATGCATTATGAGACCAGTTGTCACTACCAATAATTTTGAAATAAAGCCTAATGTGATTTAGATGCTGCAGCAAATAATTCAATTTGGAGGCTTGCTAGATGAGGATCCTAATGTGCATATAGCGAATTTCTTGGAGATTCGTGATACCTTCAAGATTAATGGGACAACAGAAGATGCAATTCGTCTCCGCTTGTTTCCATTTTCTTTAAGGGATAGAGCAACGCGATGGCTATAGTCGCTACCTCCAAACACTATCACTACTTGTGACTCTTTCGCAGAGGAATTTCTGTTTAAGTATTTTTCTCCCTCTAAAACTGCTAAACTTAAAAATGACATCTTCTTTTTTGTAGTTTGACGATGAGTCGATGTATGACACCTGGGAGTGCTAGAAGGACCTATTGCAATGCTACCCACACCATGGACTACCAATCTGGTTATAGGTACAAACTTTTTATAATGTTTTGAATTTGGCTACTAAGTCGATGGTAGACGCAGCTGCAGGTGGTTCTTTGAGCACCAAGACACCAAAGTAAGCCCAAAGCTTGATAGAGGAGATGGCTATAAATAATTACTAGTGGCACACTACAGGAGTAGGATGGGACGTCAAGGGAGTGTACACCGTTTGGATGCTACTACAGCCTTGGCGAATTAAGTGAAGTTATTATCCAAGAAAATTAATCAACTCCAAATGCCTGGCCAAGCAGCTGAAGCTAGTTATGAGTTTTATGGTGGCCCGCATTTCAGTAGTAATTGTATGTCGGGAGGTATTCTTTGCTTCTTCTTCATCTAACCATGAACAAGGGGACTATATGGGGAGTCAGCCTAGGCAGCAGAAGAACTCATACAGCAACACTTACAATCTGGGATGGAGAAATCATCTAAACTTTGGATGGAGGAACAACAACAACTAAGGGCCATTAGTTGTGCGACTACATCAATAGCCACAATAATTTATTTTCCTACCTCAGTCTCTTTAGACTTAATAGAGAAAGCCTAGCTTAGAGAAGCTAATGATCAAGTTTATGTCCACTTGAGAGACCAAATTCCAGCAGACGGACGCAGCTCTTAGAAATCAACAAGCCTCCATTTAGAACATGGAGAATCAGATAGGCCAGATTTCTAAGATATTGGCTGAGAGGCAGCCTAGGACTTTGTCTAGCAATACAGAGTCCAATCCGAGAGAGCATGTGAATGCAATCACTTTGTGGTAAGGTAAGTATATTCTTGGTTCTTCTCCTGTTTCTAATAATGATGTTGATGCATAGGTAGATTCAAGCAAAAAGGTTGAAGATAACAAGGCGAAGGAACTAGAGAAGGAAGAGGCAAATAAGATTTCACTGAGGGAATACCAGCCCAAAATTTCATACCCTGCTAGGTTAAAACAGGCGCAAGTCGAGCAGCAGTTTGGTAAATTTCTTGATGTATTTAAACAACTGCATATAAACTTACTTTTTATTGAAGCTATTTCGCAGATGCCTAGGTATGTGAAGTTCTTAAAGGAGATCCTTAGCAACAAAAGGATGTTTGAGGACTTGGCATTCATGATGCTAAATGAGGAATGTTCAGAGATTTACCAGAACAAGTTACCGAAAAAGAAACATGATCTAAGGAGTTTTACTATCCCTTGTCTTAGTTCGTCAGCCAGTAGAGCTGTGGTCTTTAAGGTAGGCATATGGGAGGCCGATCTGGGAGCAGAGTTCAGAGTCAGGCTTCAGGCTCTCAGCAGTCAGGCCGTAGGCAGGCGAGAGTGTTCACCCTCACTCATTAGGATGCGTGAGCCTCTAATGCTATGCTGTCAAGTATTATTCCTGTCTGCTATTCTGAAGCTAGAGTTTTGTTAGACCCTAGGGCTACCCATTCCTTTGTGTCGCCTAATTTTGTTTTAAGATTGGATGTCCAACCGGTTAGACTTCAGGTTCTGATGTCGGTCACTACCCGTTAAGTGACGCTTTAGAGACCGATGTTGTGTTTCCATCGTGTTTAGTGTCAGTTGAGGGTCGGGATTTAGTTGCCAATTTAATTCTGTTGGACATAATGGATTTCAATGTAATTTTGGGAATGGATTGGTTGGCCTTACATTATGCCATGTTGGACTGCCGGGAAAAGCGAGTAACTTTTTGAATCCCGGGGGACTCAGAGTTTCATTTTAAAGGCGCGCAGGTACCTACTCCATCGAATCTCGTGTCAGCCATTACAGCTAGGTGGATGCTTTGCCGTAGTTGTCAAGGATACCTCGGCAGAAAGAGGTAGTGTTAAGGATGTTCCGGTGGTCTACGAGTTTCCTGATGTATTTCTAGAAGAGCTCCAGGATTACCGCCTAATAGACAGATAGAGTTTTGCATCGACGTGGTACCGAGTACAGCACGTATTTCTCTGCCGCCTTACCGAATGGCACCAGCCGAGTTAAAGGAGTTGAAGGAGCAGTTGCAGGACCTCTTGGATAAGGGTGTTATCAAACCAAGTACATCTCCATGGGGTGCTCCAGTTCTTGGATCGTTTTATCATTGTATTCATTGATGATATCTTGGTGTACTCCATAAGTGAAGAGGAGCACGTGTGTCATCTAAGGATGGTACTACAGATGTTGAGGGAGAATAAGTTGTATGCTAAGTTCTCTAAGTGCGAGTTTTGTTTAGAAAGCATTGCTTTTCTTGGACACGTTGTATGTAGAGAGGGTATTTAAGTGAACCCCAAGAAAGTAAAGGCGGTGACTGACTAACAGAGACTGACCACAGTAACTGAGGTGCGTAGCTTCCTAGGATTGGCAGGCTACTGTTGTCGATTTGTGCAAGACTTTTCGGGGATAGCAGCGCCTTTGACTAAGCTGACTTAGAAGAACATCATCTTCTAATGGATTGACGCGTGTGAAAGAAGTTTTCAGAAGCTGAAAGAGTGTTTGAGTTCAGCTCCGGTGTTGACCTTACCCTTCGAGACTAGTGGATTCACGGTGTATTGTGATATTTCTAGAGTGGGTTTGGGTTGCGTCCTGATGTATCATGGTAAAGTAGTGGCTTATGCATCCAAGAAATTGAAAAGGCATGAACAGAACTACCCTACTCATGATTTGGAGATGGCAGCAGTAATCTTTGCTCTAAAGATCTGGAGGCACTATCTCTATGGTGAGACGTGCGAGATTTATATGGACCATAAAAGTTTGAATTTTCAACAGAAGGAATTGAATCTGAGACAGAGGAGATGGTTGGGACTTTTCAAAGATTATGATCGTAATATTCTCTACCATCCAAGTAAAGCAAATTTCATGGTAGATGCCTTGAGTAGGAAGTCAGTAGGTAGTTTTACTCATATCAGTGCATAGAAGAGATCCCTGACTAGAGAGTTGCACGAATTATGTGACCAAGGCTTGCAGATGGAGGTATTAGAATCGGGAGCATTGTTAGCACATTTCAGGGTTAGGTCTGTGCTTACAAAATTAGGTTAGCTTAGAGTCAGGACCCACAATTACAGAAAATCTTGGAAGAAGTGCAGCAAGGTTGAGCTAATGATTTTATTATAGATGATGATGGTACTCTCAGGATGGGTACTAGGCTGTGTGTTCCCGATGTAGATAATCTTAGAAAAGAGATTTTAGAAGAGGGTCACTATACAGCTTACAGTGTGCATCTGGGCTCCACTAAGATGTATCATGATTTGAAAGAATATTATTGGTGGAATGGAATGAAAAGGGATGTGGCAGAGTTTATTTCCAAGTGTCTGACATGTCAGCAGGTTAAATTGGAGCATCAGAAGCTGTCAGGGTTATTGCAACCGTATACCATACTAGAGTGGAAATGGGAAAGGATTACCATGGATTATTTTTCGGGTTTACCTAAGACTTCGGTTGGTTATGATTCTATTTGGGCAATTGTGGATCGATTGACTAAGTAAGTGCACTTCCTTCTAGTTAAGACTAGTTATTTTATGGCTAAGTATGCACGAGTGTATCTAGAGAGAATTTTCTATTTTCACGGTGTTCCTATTTCTATAGTGTCTGACAGAGGACCGCATTTCACTTTGAGGTTTTGGAGAAAGCTACAAGAAGAGCATGGGACCATACTGGACTTTAGCATAGCCTTTCACCCGTAGTTTGACGGACAGTCGGAGAAGACAATTCAAACCTTAGAGGATATGCTTCGGATGTGCGTGATAGATTTTGGTGGTTAGTGGGATTGGTACCTACCGTTGATTGAATTCACGTATAAGAATAGCTACCATGCAAGCATCGAGATGGCCCCTTTTGAGACATTGTACGACTGGAAGTGCAGATCTCTTGTGTGTTAGGAAGAGGTTGGCGAACAGAAGTTAGCAGGACCAGAGTTAGTTCAGATTACTTTAGAAAAGATTCCTATTATCCACAAGTGTCTGAAGACAGCTTTTAATAGGCAGAAGAGTTATGCGGACCCGGAGCGGAAGCACCTGGAGTTCAGTATTGGGAGTATATGTTCTTGAAGGTGTCGCCTATGCATGGTGTGATGTGATCTGGCAAGAAAGGTAAATTGGCCCCTCGTTATGTGGGACCCTTTGAGATTATAGATAGGATTGGAGAGGTGGCATACAAGTTGGGCTTGCCGCCAAATTTCTTACATGTGCATCTGGTATTTCATATATCAATGTTAAGGAGTATATTTTGGACTCTTCGCACGAGTTGCAGCCTCAATATGTGGAAGTAAGTGAAGATTTAACTTACAAGGAGCAGCTGGTTATGATCATGGATACTCAAGTTCGCCAACTACGCTCTAAGGTTATACCGATGGTTAAGGTGTTGTGGCGGAACCATTAGTCAAAAGAGTGTACCTAGGAAACAGAGTAGGAAATGAGGAGTCTTTACCCTCATTTGTTCTAATCTTGATGTAAACCTTATTTCTTTTAAAACTCGAGGATGAAGTTTTTCTTAAAGGGGGTAGAATGTAATACTCTATAATAAATAATTAGTATTATTATGGGTAGAATTTGAATTATTCTTAAAGGTGGCCTTATACATACCCACTCCCTAGTGCCGGCCACGGTCGCACGATTGGGTCGTGACAAAGTTGGTATCAGAGCCTAGGTTTTAGATTTCCTTCGACCTAGGTTAGCATTCTTGGTACTGCGAAGCTATGATCAAGTCTGTCTGTTTTTGTTTTCATTGACTCTAGTTTTAGCATTTATTGTTAGAGAGTATTATTTCTTTTTCTTGTCAGCTTATCTTTGATACTGTATTAAGAATAAATGTAGTAATGATAGCAAGGTCAGAGATTTGTGGTGAGTTCCCTACTCAGTGGTGGTGCACTTTCTTTTACGAGATGTTAAGAAGCACGGTAGACTCATTGCCGTTTCTATAAGTGATTAGTGCATACCAGCCTTAGATACTTCGATTGTTGTTTCGATGGTGGGCAATACAGTTTATGGTCGGTGTAAAGTGTAGTTGCAGTCATGCCATAAATTGCCTTATCATCACATCAGGTATTGTCTTAATGAGTAAAGCTGGCCTCAATACTTAAAATGTCAAGCAGAGGTAAGAGCATTTAAGGTTGAGTTTTATGGTTGTAAGAAGAATAAGAATAGTGGTTGGTGTGTATCTTTCGGGTGCTGGGAATCTAAAGAAGCTTCAGTGAATACCACTTATTTTTCTAATAGAACAAAAGTTTTTTAAAATACAATATTGCACCTAGTCCCGTAAGAACTCATTATGGCATTTCATTATTAGGCATGCACATAAAATACCGAGTCTAGTATACCATAAGCACCATAACTCATTTTCAGGACATGCATATCATGCATTGCAACCCTTTGGTGATAAGGGGTATCGTCACCCTAGTGTGTGATATTTTAGAATTTTATAAAAAGAAAATGACTAGAGATTTTACGATTTTATAAAGGTGTTTTTCAAGATAAATAATTTTTATTAATAATGATTATAAATAAATAAATAAGTAAACCTTTCAAAGTAAACTATGTTAGCTTAGGGTTCTTTGGAAGACAAGCTTAGTTGCTATGAGAATGGATCTATGGCTCAACATGCTCCATTTTGGACTGTAGAGGAATAGAGGAGACTTTCTAGATTCCAGTCGAGGTAGAGTTCTGTTTCGAGACGACATGATTTCAATACTGAAATGGTCTTGTATCATTTATCACAACCAGATGGATGATATGATGTGTATATTAAGGATATTCAGTACGTGTAAGGGACACATCATAAGGAAAGAAGTTGGCGAATGGAATTTGGCAGGACCAGAGTTGGTTCAGATCATTTCAGAGAAGATTCCTATTATTTGCGAGTGGCTGCAGACAGCTTTCTTTAGGCAAAAGAGTTATGTGGATCCGAAGCGGGAGCATGTGGAGATTAGTATTAGAGATTATGTATTCCTAAGGCATCTCCTATGCAAGCTGTGATGCGGGTTGGTAGGAAAGGCAAGTTAGCCCCGCATTATACGGAATCCTTGAGATTATCGACAGGATTGGTGAGGTGGCATATAAGTTGGACTTGCCGCCAAATTTCTCGCATGTCCATCCGCTATTTCATATATCCGTGTTGAGGAAGTATATTTTTTATCCTTCGCACGTGTTGCAACATCAGTATGTGGATCTGAGCGAGATTTGACTTATAAGGAGCAGCCAGTCATGATCGTGGATACTCTAGTTTGCCAACTTTACTCTAGGAATATACCGATGGTTAAGGTGTTGTGGCTGAATCACTCTATCAAGGAATATACTTGGGAAGCCGAGCAGGAGATGAGAGATTCCTACTCTCATTTGTTGCAGTCTTGTGGTAAGCCTTATTCTTTTAAAATTTGAGGACGAAATTTTTTAAGGGAGAAAGAATGTAATACTCGAAACTTCTTTTAATAATAATAATAGTTAATAAAGATTGTGATGATGATAATAATAAAATTAGAAGTTTTAAAATTTAATACATGTGGTTAGAGTAAAGAATTTTATTTTTAAATTGGAGGAATTATGACAGATTTTTTATGAGTTCCTATTCCAAAAAGGATTTTAAATGTTAGATAAAATTTAAGGAATTATTAACCTATATTGAATAATTTTAATTAAATAAGAATTTGCGAAGCAAATTATATAAAATGTGATTTACTTCTTGTAAGTATCACCCTTGTATTTACTTAGCATGTATAAGAAAAATTAAATTTGCCTAATTCGGGCCTATAAAAGTAATTATTTTAAAGAAATTATTTGGGGGAAAGGTAAGTTTTAATTAGCAAGATGGTATTGGATTTAATTGAAAGTAGTAAACAAATTGATTAATTAAGTTAATTGTATTTTAGGATTAAATTGAAATTTATAGTTGAGGAGGAGGCTAAAAGTAGAGTTGAATTAATATGGGGCTTTAGTGGAAAATATATTGGTTGGTATTTTTGTAAATAAATAGTGTCAGTAGGGCATTATGGTAATATCAAATATAAAAGCAAGGGTAAATAAGTAACTCTCTAATAATTTTAATTTAGCCCAAAGGTAACAACTAAGGGCTTAAGTGAAAGAGTGACATTAAGCTTAAGGGTTGAGGAAAAAAATGAATAGGAGTTAATGGGTCAACACCATAAACAATTAGAGAATAATGTGTAGTGCTATGAATAACCCTATTGTATGCAAACTCCACATATGGTAAAAGATCCTCCCAAGATTTAAAATTCCTAGAAATTAGAGAACGAAGTAATTGAACCCTAGTTCTATTAACAACTTCGATTTGTTCATCCGTTTGTGGATGGCAAGTTGATATGCATACTTTTATACATATTTGTTGACATATTATTGCAAATTTTCTTAGCATTTATTGTGTTTTTATTCCAAGATCACCCGTGTTTTGTGTCCTTTCGTGTTTTAGGATATTTTATAGGTCCATCATCAATACTTTAGCAACTTTAGATCAATTTCGGGTGAAAACAGATGGAATTAGAAGCTGTTTGACGTTGGGTTAACTTTTGGGAAGTCAACACGGCCCGTGTTGGAGCCCTTGTAGAAATTCCAGGCCATGTAGAGCACGTTTTTCTAGGGCACCACTCCCTAGAGCACGGCCCGTGTTAGTTAATAGGGCCAGAACACGACCCATGTTTGCTAACACGGGCAAGAACATGGTCATGCTCGATTCAATTCATTTTGTCAATTGGAGTCCAACACGGCCCGTGTTGGGGGACACGGGCTGGAACACGCCCGTATTTATGCAATGAATAAAAGAAACGAGCCAAAAAGAGAAAAGAGAGTTCCGGATCGGCGATTTTGATTTCTGATCTTCTGTTGAAATTTTGCTTGACGTGTCCTCAGGCATTTCAGGGGCTTCTAGGAACTAATTCCACCTTGGAATGTCAGATTCGTGATCTGGTTTTTGGATTGAAGATTGAGGAGGAGTTTTGAAGCAATTCTAGAGATCAACTGTACTGTAGATCAAGACTTTGAGCTGTTCATCCAATTCTAGGAAAAGGGTGTATATGTTTCGATTTCTTTGTTCTTTCATTGTAATTGAATTCCTATTTGCTTTAGACATGAACATGTGTAGCTAGATTGGTTGAACCCATTAGGGTTCCTTACTATGTTGGCTCTATACTGCATTCTTGAGATTGTTTGAGTTTCGTTTCTTGTATTCTTTTTGCAATTAATAATATAAATCTAGTATTTGTTAAATTGATTGGATGTAATGATTACTATTCATAGAATTCTTTTAGCACTTGAGAAATTGTAATTGAGTTCAAAAATTAATTGCAAGAACAGGTTAATTTTCACTTAGAGTTAAGTTTAATTAATTTGCCGGATTAAGAATTAACAAAGCTTAATAGAGGTGGATTAAAACTTAAGGCTTATTTAATAATCAATTGTTAGGAAGAGATTCCAACTTTAGGTTCTTAGGTTTAGGAATTCGGTTGTCTCGAGAGGGAAATCGAATTCAGTTTAGAATTCATCCACGGGTAGCATAATTCGGACTCAATAATCTATTATCTTTTGTTTGATAGCCAACTAGTCTAAGTCCTATTTGGGTTTGCTTTCTTGTCCTGATTATTCTCTTTGCTCATTCATTCTCACATTACACTTAGAATTTAGTTTTTTAGTACATCTAGAAACCTCCGTTATTAATTTTAGGCTAGATAACAAGGAATGAAGTAGTAACTCTAGGATTTCACTTTCATGAGGGATAAGATATTTTTAATACTTGCCATTGTGCTAGGCTACATCGATAGGTTCACTGCCTTAGTTGTAGTTGCATAAGCATATGCGCATCAAGTTTTTAGCATCATTGCCGGGGAAGCTTTGTCTGAAAACTAGAGTGAAATTTGCTACTTGTTACTTTAGCCATATTTCTTTTCTATTTTTGTCATTTACTTTTTGTTCATTTATTTATTTGCTTGGTTTGTTGCTGCCTTGTTCATTTCAGGTAGTTTATAACTAGGAGTTCTAATTCTGCACCAGTAGACCCTCTACCCGAACCAGAGCGATTCCTCAGGCAGCTGAGGAAGCGATTAGACGTGAAGGAGGAGGAGCAGATTGAGATTCCTGTCCATACACTAGTGGACATGGGACAGGGCAACAAAAACTTCATTGAAGCAAACATGATGATGTATGAGTTTGCTAGACCTTCCTTGGAGGAGAGGGACATTAGTATATTGAGGCCACCTGTTGCAGTAAACAATTTTGAAATTAAGCTAAATGTCATTCAGATGGTGCAATAGAGTGTACAGTTTGGGGGCTTGCCTAGTGAAGATCCTAATGCGCACATCACAAATTTCTTGGAGATTTGTGATACCTTCAAGATAAATGGGACTATCGATGATGCCATTCAGCTTAGGCTTTTCCCACTTTCCTTGAGGGATAGAGCAAAGAGATGGCTACAGTCCATACCACCTAACACTATCACCACCTGAAGTTTTTTGGCTGAGAAATTTCTTTATAAGTACTTTCCACCTGCTAAAACTGCAAAGATGTGTAATGATATTTCTTCTTTTGTGCGGTTTGATGATGAGAGTATGTATGATGCATAAGAGAGGTACAAGGACCTGTTGAGATGTTGCCCACACCATGGTTTGCCATTATGTATGCAGTGCGGACTTTTATGATGGCTTGGACTCGTACGAGGTAGATGGTAGATCACGGTGCGGTGGGGCCATCAGCGATGGGCAGCTAGAAGCAGGCCTAGAATTTAATTGAGGAGATGGCCATGAATACATATCAGTTGCAGTCTTCTAGGAGTAGGCTAGGATGACAAGGAGTGGTGAACTAGGTAGATTCTACATCAGCCTTGGCAGCTCAGGTGGAGTTTCTAGCCAAGAAGATGGACCAGCTCCAGATGCTAGTCTAAGTAGCATAGCTTGACTGCGAGTTTTGTGGTGGCCGACACTACAGTGCAAACTGTCATGCGGGAGGTATATTTACTTCTTCTTCATCTTCTTCTTCTGCTGACCATGGTTGATTATATGGGAAATGCACCCAGGCAGCAAAATAACCTGTACAGTAACACATACAATCCAGGGTGGAGAAACCATCCCAACTTTGGGTGGAGAAATAACAATACCCAGGGTCCACCGGAATTTCAGCGGTTGCACCAGCAGCAACCCCAACAACAGACTGTTCTCCCTCAACTACCTCAAAACTAGGAGAAGAAGCTCCATTTAGAGGAGTTGATGATGAAGTTTGTGTCCACTTTAGAGAACAGGTTTCAGCAGATGGACACAGCTCTTAGAAATTAATAGGCCTCCATACAGAATTTGGCGAATCAGATAGGCCAGGTTTCTAAGATGTTGGCTGAGAGACAGCCAGGGATACTCCCCAGCACCATAGATTCAAACCCAAGGGAGCATGTCAAGGCTGTCACCCTGAAATTAGGTAAGCAGTTAGCTAGCTCTTTACCTATGGCTGATGATGATGTTATTATGCAGGATGAGCCAACGAGGAAGGAGTTAGAGCCTAACGTGATAGAGCCTACGCGAACCAAAGACAAGAAGAAGAGTCTTGTGAGAGAATACCAGCCGCCAATTCCATATCCTGCCGGGTTGAAGCAGAAAAAGGTCAATCAACAGTTTGGCAAGTTTTTGGATTTATTTAAGAAGTTGAGGATTAACCTACCTTTTGTTTAGGCTATATTGTAGATGTCCAGGTATGCGAGATTCCTGAAAGAGATTCTAAGAAACAAAAGAAAGCTGGAGGACTTGGGATTAGTGACACTAAATGAGGAGTGCTCAGCCATTCTTCAAAATAAGCTACTAGTAAAGAGGCGTGATCCAGGGAGTTTTACTGTTCCTTGTATTATTCGTGATTTGCATATTAGTGATGCTTTAGCTGATTTTGGAGCTAGCATTAACTGAATGCCTACCAATTTGTTTGAAAAGTTAGGTTTGAGTGAGCCAAAACCTATTAGGATGAGCGTACAGTTAGCAGATAGGAGTGTGAAATTTCTTAAGGGAATAGTTGAGGATGTATTCGTTAAGGTAGACAAGTTTACATTTTCCTGTTAATTCTATTGTTATGGATATGGAGGGTGAGAGTAGTGTCCTTCTAGTCCTAGGTAGATGATGGGCTCTTTATGCAACCTACACCTAAGGCAGTGAACCTACCGATGCAGCCTAGCACTAGTGAGTATCAAGGTCGTATCCCTGGAGATCGGGTGAACCTAGAGTTACTACTGTTTGCTATGTTATCTAGTCTAAAATAGGGTGTGAAAGTTCTAATGTACCAGCTAATGGTTATGAGTGCAAATAAGTAAATGAAGAACAACGGACAATCAAAAGACAATTGCAAAGAGAGAAACAAACCCAAAAGGGAGCCTAAGTGATGGAATTCTAAAAATGGATTGTATGGATTGCCGATCTTGCTTACCCGTGCCTAAATCCTGAATTGAATCCCGGTTCCTCTCTCGAGCTTACCGGATTCCTAAACCTGCACTAACCTAATGGAATCTCTTCCTATCGGATTACTACAGATTAGCATTAAGTATGATTTAAAACTATTAAGAGTTATTAGTTCTTAATCCGGCGAGTAAATCAACCTTATCTCTAAGTTTAACTACTAGTCCTTACTATTCAATGTCCAGTTGTAACAAGCATTTCTCAATGTCAAGAAACAACCTAATAAACAATTAATCCAACGTCTCAAATTAACTGAATCAAACTTTAATTATTGAATAGCAAGAAGATTGCAATAATGACAATAATAAAAACTAACAATTAAGCATAATCCATCAACAAAGGTGAACCCTAATGGATTCAAAACATCTAGCAATTAGGGAACAAAATAAGGAAAAACAAATTAAAGGCATGTACACCCTTCTCTTTCAAGCTGAATGAGAATCCCTAAAATTGCAAATTCGAAATCTCAAACCCTAGTTGCCTCTTGAATGCTCCCAAAGTTTGTCTTGATCTTCAATTCGATGTTGGAACAAGTGAAATCCCTCCTTCAATTGATGAATTTTTTATCTCTCAAGGTCTACAATTGAGGTATAGGAAAACAATTGATTAAGTGTGTCTTGGAATTGAGTCCAAAAATCGTCTCTCTCCAAAAGAACTCAAAATTGCCTATATAGTTGATTCAGCATGGCCGGAGTCCAGTGTGATACGGAGTCAGTGTGATGATTCAGTCAGTAGGAGTCCGGTGGCCGATGATTCTACCGAGTCGAGCGGTCTTGGAATCTGTGAGTCTGTTGTCTTGACTCCTTCAAGCGATGCCCAAGCCGGTCTTTGAGCTACCTGGCCGTCTTTGGAGGCCGTGGTGGCTACCAAGTCGTGTTTGAAATGGCACAATTGGGGATAGCCTCTTGGTAATTCAGCACGGCCGGAGTCCAGGCCGTGCTCAACCCTCGGGGTGGTAGTTCTCACCCAATTTGATGGATTTTGGTCCGTAATCACATGTATTTCCCTCGATTATTGATGGTGTCCTTCGAAAATGACCTGAAACGAGAAAGGAAACAAAAGACAGGTGATTCTAGCATAAAACGGGATAATCATGCATAAAAATGTAAACAATCGGGCATGAAAACATGTGTAGTATGATGCTTATCAAATTACCCCACACTTAAACTTTTGCTTGTCCTCAAGCAATCAACAACTCACTCCTCAAACAGATACCAAATAACTCAATCCAATGCATTGCAGGAGGTTAGCTCAAAACAAACTTAATAAAGTTGCTAAAGTTAAGATGATAAACCATCTAAATTGAGAACCATGCCTCACAAGATGTCACTCAAAACACACAAGTGTATATAGGTGAAAGAAGATCGCCAAGCTCTCAACGCAAAAATACAGAAAAAGTGCTTACCATAGGGTCGACATAGATCCAATCTCCACTACTACGAAATAATCAATAATCATGATCAAAGGGTCTTGAGCCAGGTTGTAATGGGGTTAAGGTAGGGTACGTATAAATATGGAATGTAGGCTACAAGTTACTGGAAGTTAAGCAAGTAATGCAAAAAAGTAACGAAGGATCAAGTGTTGTACCAAAATGAACACTAAGTTGCTCTAAAAATAAGATGATGCTCAAAATGAACTAAATTAATACTCTTTTTTTTTTAATATATATATACTATGTATATATATTACAACAGCTTATGTAGGGGTTGTTGGTTATTGACACATACAATAAGACTGAATATCAAATTTTTTATTTTTTTTTAATTGAAGGCAGCATCTATGAAAAATCTAGCAACTTAGTGAAATATATGATTGCAGATTGATCCAAAATAAAATGCAGTATAAACTTACATAATTTCCAGCAACAATGGTAGAAAGAATGGTCAAATGAAAAGAAGTGATAAAATGAGTGTCACTGTTATTATTATCACGAAAGGAAAGGCTAAGGCTCAAAATTGGTTCACTAAGGGAAAAACAGGGTTAGGCTTTTTGGCCAAATTATGTAAATCCTAAGTGCCCAAATCATCTGACGATTATTGACAATTCATGTAATCTCAAAAGATATCGTAAAGCAAGTTCTAGAAACAGAGATTCTGTACAATGCTCACTAATGAAAGAAAAGGGAGCATAATAGTGATGCACCAATTGGCTAAAAATCTCACCATTTGAGTGGGTTAAAATTGCATGAATTCTCAAACCAAAGTTTAAACAGTCAATCACAATAATAAGCAACAATATTAACAGTGTTCTATATCTAAGATAAAGTAAAATGGAAGAATTTAAGGAAAAATACCAGTTTTACCTGGCTGGATTGTAATTAAGAGATTCGTTCATTGCCTTCTTCCAACAAGGTTCGATAAAAGCTATAAGGGAATCCATTCAAAGGAGAAAATCATTAACTGCACAGATCTATGGTACCTACCCCACACTTGTGAAAAACATTATCCTCAGTGTAAACAAGGTAGGCACTCCAAAATAAAAGGAATAAAATACGTAAAATGAAGCTAATTATGGGAGTCCATAAAAGAAATTAGAAAACTAAGAGAAAAACAAGACGACAAAAAGAGATAAAAACTAGAAAGTCTACTAGATCACGCCCTTGATGTGTACTTTAACACTTCAAAATATGTTAGTCCTCAAAATTACGTGACGAGCATCAAGTAGGCTAACTCCGCAAAATTCAAGAATAAACACATTCCAAGCAACATCTAGTAAAAGGTTCAATAAGATAGCATCTCCTCAAAATCAAACTTACTAAAAACATACTGAAATATCTAACTGCAAATGACTACATAAAATATAAAAAAATGTCCAAAAATTCAGAAGCAAAATAGATTCGGAATGCCTCCGAAGGCGCTTCTTTTGTTCGAGTCGTTTAAATTTGGACTCGGATCGGCATTCCCGCATCAGCGGGCAAATTAAGAAGGTAGGCTCAATGTAAGTTGGGGCTCGAGGCATAAAAGCGCAATGAGAAGGTCCGATGTGTGCAGTAGATGACCAAGGAGGTGCTCTCTGGACCGATTTGGGATGTCCATTCATCCACTCCGAATTCCGGCCTAAGTGACTGTCAAAACAAACTTGCAACTACCCTTCTCGGGTCTATCACAGCACAAAGTCTCATATTGATACAAGTTATTTTTTTTTCAGATGAATAACACATACTAGTAGGGGAAGAAACATGTATAGCATCATCCATTTGTACATCTTATGGTTGTGTATTACATGCAAGATCAATTCCATCAATACAACAAATGGCATGAACATGGTCGGTGGAAGAACTATCAAATGAGGGTAAACTAAAAGTGACACAGTCGTCCCCTACATTAAGTTCTAACTTCCCCTCAAATACATCTATTTTAGCTCTAGCTGTGGCAAGGAAAGGTCTCCCCAAAATTAATGGTACAGCATGCTCATTGTCCATATCCAAAACCACAAAGTCCATAGGAAATATGAACTTATCTACCTTAACTAGCACATTTTCCATAATTCCCCTAGGAAGCTTAACAAAACGGTCAGCTAATTGAATGCACATCCTAGTGGATTTTGCCTCCCCCAAACTTAGCTTATTGAACAAACTAGTGGGCATGACATTTATGCTAGCCCCCAAATCAGCTAATGCATCATCAACACATAAATTACCTAAAGTACAGGGAATAGTGAAACTCCCTGGATCGTGACATTTCTCTAGCAACTTGCTCTGAAACACTGCTGAGCACTCCTCATTAAGCTGAACATAGGCGACCTCCTCCAACTTCCTTTTTCTGCTAAGTATGTCCTTTAAGAACTTAGCATACTTCAGCATCTGCTCCAATGCATCAATAAAAGGCAAGTTAATATGCAGTTGTCTAAAAATATCTAAAAACTTACTGAACTGCTCTTTCGCCTCTGCTTGTTTAGCTCTAGCAGGATAAGGAATCTTAGGTTGATATTCCCTGACTGGAATTGATTTCACCTTTTGTCCCTCAGGTTCCCTAACCTTACTGCTTGCCTTAACCTGCACATCAATAGTGGCGTCATCAAAAACAGGCTTAGAAGGAGCTGAAACTAACTTACCTGAACGCAAAGTGATGGCGTTCACGTGCTCCCTCGGGTTAGACTCAGTGGTGCTCGGGAGCGCTCCTTGCTGCCTTTCAGAAAACATCTTAGAGATTTGGCCAATCTAGGTCTCCAAGTTCTGAATTGAGGCCTGCTGGTTCCTAAGTGCACTATCAGTTTGCTGGAACCTCATCTCCGTAGACGTCACAAACTTCATCATAAGCTCCTCTAAATTTGACTTCTTTTCCGGTAGAGGCGACATGCGAGCCAGTGAATGCTTCTTGTTGATGAAGTCTCTGAAAACCAGGTGGACCCTGAGCGTTATTGTCCCTCCAACTGAAGTTGGGATGATTGCGCCACCCAGGGTTGTATGTATTGCTGTAAGGATCATTCTACTGCCTTGGGGCATTCCCCATATAATCAACCTGTTCAACATCAGAAGACATAGTAGAATTAGATGGAAAAGTAGTAGAGGATGAAACAAACATACCTCCCACGGTACAGTTCGCACTGTAATGCAGGCCACCACAAAACTCGCAGCCAACGTTCGTTGCATGAACCGGCATCTGGAGTTGGTCGATCTTCTTGGCTAGAAGCTCCACTTGAGCTGCCAAGGCTGCTGTAGAGTCCACTTGGTTGACCACTCCCTGTCTTCCTGGTCGGCTCCTAGAGGATTGCCACTGATAGTTGTTCATGGCCATTTCCTCTATCAAGTTCGAGCCCGCTCGGGCGTCTTACTTGTTTAGCGCCCCACTGCTGCGGCATCCACCATCGCCTCGTTACAAGGTTCAACCCACGAAGGTCCGAACCTGCATCAACACTGGCAATCCGTGATGTGGGCAGTATCTCAAAAGATCTTTAAATCTCTCCCATGCATCGTACATGCTTTCATCATCAAACTGCACAAAAGAAGATATGTCATTTCTAAGTTTAGCAGTTTTAGCGGGAGGAAAATACTTATATAAAATTTTTTCGACCAACGCCTTCCAGGTAGTGATCGTCTGTTGTGGAAGAGATTGCAGCCATCTCTTTGCTCTGTCCCTAAAGGTAAATGGAAACAATCTCAGCCTAATGGCATCATCGGTTGTTCCATTTATCTTGAATGTGTCACAAATCTCCAAAAAGTTGGAGATATGTGCATTGGGATCCTCGCTGGGCAATCCTCCAAATTGCACGCTTTGCTGGATCATCTGGATAACATTGGCCTTTATCTCGATATTATTGGCCGCTACAGCAGGTCTAACTATACTCGTTTTCGTCCCATCTAAAGATGGTCGAGCAAACTCGTACATCGTCCTCTGATCATCGTTGGGCTAGGGGTCATGGTTTTCCATCGTGTCTAGTCTATCCACAGGTACCTCAACCTCAATCTCAACCTCTTCTAATTGCAACCTCTTCCTTAAGAGTCTAAGGGATCGTTCTGGATCAGATAGAGGCTCTATAAGATTCGAGTTTGAGCTCCTGGTCATAAACTACTTGAAACCGAAAGTCCACACAACCACACAACCACCAATCAACAAAAACAATATAATAATAAAAAAAATAAAAAAAATAAAAAATAAAAAAAAACAAATAAAGAATAAATGAATAAATAAATAATGACTAAATTAACACAAAAACAATTCACTCTAGTTCACCGTTATTGTGTTCCCCGGCAACGGCGCCAAAAACTTGATGGGCTCTTTATGCAACCTACACCTAAGGCAGTGAACCTACCGATGCAGCCTAGCACTATTGAGTATCAAGGTCGTATCCCTGGAGATCGGGTGAACCTAGAGTTACTACTGTTTGCTATGTTATCTAGTCTGAAATAGGGTGTGAAAGTTCTAACGTACCAGCTAATGGTTATGAGTGCAAATAAGTAAATGAAGAACAACGGACAATCAAAAGACAATTGCAAAGAGAGAAACAAACCCAAAAGGGAGCCTAAGTGATGGAATTCTAAAAATGGATTGTATGGATTGCCGATCTTGCTTACCCGTGCCTAAATCCTGAATTGAATCCCGGTTCCTCTCTCAAGCTTACCGGATTCCTAAACCTGCACTAACCTAATGGAATCTCTTCCTATCGGATTACTACAGATTAGCATTAAGTATGATTTAAAACTATTAAGAGTTATTAGTTCTTAATCCGGCGAGTAAATCAACCTTATCTCTAAATTTAACTACTAGTCCTTACTATTCAATGTCCAGTTGTAACAAGCATTTCTCAATGTTAAGAAACAACCTAATAAACAATTAATCCAACGTCTCAAATTAACTGAATCAAACTTTTATTACTGAATAGCAAGAAGATTGCAAGAATGACAATTATAAAAACTAACAATTAAGCATAATCCATCAACAAAGGTGAACCCTAATGGATTCAAAAGATCTAGCAATTAGGGAACAAAATAAGGAAAAACAAATTAAAGGCATGTACACCCTTCTCTTTCAAGCTGAATGAGAATCCCTAAAATTGCAAATTCGAAATCTCAAACCCTAGTTGCCTCTTGAATGCTCCCAAAGTTTGTCTTGATCTTCAATTTGATGTTGGAACAAGTGAAATCCCTCCTTCAATTGATGAATTTTTTATCTCTCAAGGTCTACAATTGAGGTATAGGAAAACAATTGATTAAGTGTGTGTCTTGGAATTGAGTCCAAAAGTCGTCTTTCTCCAAAAGAACTCAAAATTGCCTATATAGTTGATTCAAGTAGGAGTCCGGGCGGTCTTTGAATCTGTAAATCTGTTGTCTTGACTCCTTCCAAGCCGTGCCAAGCCGGTCTTTGAGCTACCACAGTCTTTGGAGGCCGTGGTGGTAGTCATCTTTGAAATGGCATAATTGGGGATAGCCTCTTGGTAATTCAGCACGGCCGGAGTCCAGGCCGTGCTCAACCCTCGAGGTGCTAGTTCTCACCCAATTTGATGGATTTTGGTCCATAATCACACGTATTTCCCTCGATTATTGATGGTGTCCTTCGAAAATGACCTGAAACGAGAAAGGAAACAAAAGAGAGGTGATTCTAGCATAAAATGGGATAATCATGCATAAAAATGTAAACAATCGGGCATGAAAACATGTGTAGTATGATGCTTATCAGTAGACCTTTCCTTGCAACATCTAGGGCTGTTATAAATGTATATGATGAGAAGTTACAGCTTAGAGTAGATGATGAGACTATTACCTTTGACCTTAGCATTTTTATGAGACATTCACTTGATGATGATGATACTGTATACTCTGTGGATGTTTTGGATGATATTATAGGGTCTCAATTGCAAGAGATATTACTTGATCATCCTTTGCAGGTGGCATTACAGGCTGAGGATGAGTAGGAGTTGTCCAACGAGGATGTGTTGGAACAACTTGCTTGTTTGCTGGCTAGTGAGCCCAGTAGGCCTGTTGACCATTTTGTTGATATTGACAGGTCAGGGGTGTAGAAATTGAGACCTTCACTTGAGGAGCCACCAGCCCTAGAGTTGGAGGAGTTGCCTAAGCACTTGACCTATGCCTATTTGCATGAGGCAGAGAAGCTGCCGATGATCATTGCAGCTGATTTGACTCTTAAGGAGAGGGAGATGACTTTGGCCTCTCTGAAGAACTACCCCGAGGCCTTTGCATACAAGATTGCAGACAATCCTGGAATCAACCCCAGCTATTATTTGCATAAGATCCTGATGGAGAATAGTTACAAGCTAGTGGTACAGCCACAGTGACGGTTGAACCCGAATATGAAGAAAGTAGTCAAGAAAGAGGTAATTAAAGTTCTAGATGCAGGTTTGATTTACCCTATTTCTGACAGCTCTTGGGTTAGTCCTGTGCAAGTTGTGCTCAAGAAGGAAGGTATGACGGTGGTCAAGAATAAGAAGGATGAGCTGATACTGACTAGGACAGTAACTCGTGTCGAGTTTGCATCGATTATAGGAGGCTCAATGATGCAACTTGGAAGGACCATTTTCCCCTCCCTTTTATTGGCCAGATGTTAAAGCGTTTATTAGGCCATATATTTTATTGCTTTCTTGACAGTTTTTCAGGTTATTTTTAGATTCCTATTGCACCTAAGGACTAAGAGAAAACTACATTCACTTGCCCCTATAGAGGTAGATAGAGCTAAGGTAGAGACTATAGCTAAGTTGCCATCCCCTAGCTCGGTTAAGGCTGTTAGGAGTTTCCTTGGTCATGCAGGTTTTTATAGAAGGTTCATTAATGACTTTTCTAAGCTTGCTAGATCTTTGACTCAATTGCTTATAAAAGATGTTCCATTTATATTTTCTAATGACTGTTTGCAGGCCTTTGAGTTACTTAAATAGAAACTAACTACAACCCTTATTATGGTTTAACCTAAATGGGGCTGCCTTTTGAGCTAACGTGTGATGCTAGTGATTTTGCAGTTGGAGCTGTTTTAGGACAGAGGATTGACAATTAGTTCCAACCTATTTATTATGCTAACAAGACATTGACATATGCCCGGGAGCAGTATACCACTACTGAGAAGGAGTTGCTTACTGTGGTATATGCGCTCGACAACCTAGACCACGAGCAGCACTGCATCGCAAACTGAGGTACTGTCATCGAGAACTGTCTGCCCCCTAACTTGAAAGAAATGGCATCCGGCTAATGCCAATCAGTGATCTGCTACTGTAGAAAGAAGGTGTTGTAGAACCCTATAGTGAGCTCCCGGTAGGTAGGCTCGATGATGTCAAAGAATTGAGCATATGGGAGGGTCTAAAAGAGCTCTCTAACCTCCGTGGCTAGTCCGACCCTCTCTAGTGCGGTGAAGTTAATACACAGTCTAGTCCCAACTTGCTTCCATCAAAGGGCTTGGCACCTGGAGCTATGGACTTAGTAGGAGATCACTAGAGAGGCCTACCAGGGGTACTTATATACTCACCCCATCCCTTATGAGAGGATGTGGGACGAGAATATGACCAGACCATAGCATTACTACCCGAGTTGTCAAATTTTAACTTAGAAGGTTGATTATGTTATATGCATGTGTTTCCTAAGTGATGATTTAATTAATGATGTTGAGAACCAATTGCAATTAATACCACACTTCGAAGGTGAGATTTTGAGCCATTTTGAGCATTCATTATACATATGCTCTTTATGTTTCTTGTTTGACTGTGCATTATGAGCATTCGTCTGTAATGCTTGTTGAGGTTACATGAATTTGTGAATACCATGAGATGATTTGGGCAACTTAGGATTCACCACAGTAGGCCAAAAGCATACCCTTTATGTTTCCATTAATTAGCCATGGTTGAGCTTTTACCATTTTCTTCATTTTACACCATTTCACACTTTACATCTTAGCCTTTTCATTTTATCTTTCTTTTATTTTTATACTGGAATTTTTATGATTTGCATACTTGAGGCTAATGAGCATATTATTTTAATTTTCTACCTTGCAGGAAATCAAGTTATGGGTTCTTTCAAGAATTTTGTGGCGCGAGCATAGACTTATCTCTCACATCCTTCCTTTCTATTGTGCTCTTTGTCTATGCTTATTTAAATCAATTCGATTTGATCCTTATGCTCAGCCTTATGGAAGAGAATAAAGAACATGTGATTTCTTTCCTTATTGGATCAGAAATCCTACATATATTCTCATTTTTTCATTTCTTTTGTGTCTCTCTTTCTATTCTCTATCTAGTATATTGGTTTGGTTTTATATGAGAAGCATAAACACGAGTGTTGAATAAAAGCGCGTGGAAGTGACAATCATAGGCATTGATGTAATACTTCAACGATTGCGAAGAAAAAAGATCAGTTGATCGTGTATTAATATCATTCTCTGAATGATCGTAGAGGAATATTTTAGAGGAAAGAGGGAACACCGGGAATCGAGGCATGCCCAAATATTCTAACTCAGTATTTGCACCATTAGGATCTCCATACTTCCTTCTTCCTCTAGGCACGGGGATTCCTAATGATGCAAGGTTGGGCGTAAGGAGTCATGGGAACGTAATTAACAAGCTTGGCGAATGGCATTGGGGCTTAACTTGATGATCAAGCAGGAGAGATGTAAATCCACGTGCCTGAGGGAGAAATCATGTTGTTTTCGATTAATCTAAGCATAATACAAGCCAGAATTCGAGCACTTTGATGTTTGAAATGCATATAATAAAGTAATTTGGGTCAGAGTGTTTTTAGGTATGCCCACCTGAATTTATCCTTATTTTTGTTAAGCTAGCTTATAAAATTTGGGACTATAAGAGTTGTTGCCCAGTAAACTCCTCTCTAGTTCTTCATTTGACTTAGTTTATTAATCTTTATTTATTCATATTTAGCTTCTAGTCTCTTCTTCTTATAGAATGAGGGTTTTCCCATTATAAAAAATGCATGCAATCGAATACTTGAGGCTAATGAGCATATTATTTCAGTTTTCTACTTTGTACGAAATCAAGTTATGTGTTCTCTCAAGAAATTTGTGGACTTATCAACACTTGCATTAGCGAGCATAGACTTATCCCTCACGTCCTTCCTTTCTCTTATGTTCTTTTTCTATGCTTGTGTTTAAATCAATTCAATTTGATCCTTACGCTTAGTTGTATAGAAGAGAATAAAGAATTTATGATTTCTATCCCTATCAAATCAGAAATCTTACCTATATTCTCATTTTGTTTGTCTTTTTTGTGTCTCTCTTTCTAATCTCTATCTAGTACGTTGGTTTGAATTTATATGGGAAGCATAAACACGAGTGTTGTGTGAATGCATGTGGAAGTAGTAATTATAGGCACCGATCCAATGCTTCAACGAATGCAAAGAAAGAATATTAGTTGATCGTGTATTGCTATCATTCTTCGAATGATCCCGAAGGAGTCTTTTAGATGAAAGAAGGAATGTCGAGGCGTGCCCAAATATTCTAACTCAGGATTTGCACCATTAGGATCTCCATCCTTCCATGTTCCTCTAGGCACAAGGACTTCTGATGATGCATGGTTGGGTGTAAGGAATAATGGGAACACAATTAACAAGCTTGACCGATAGCATTGGGGCTTAGCTTGATGATCAAGCATGAGAGATGTAAATCCACGCGCGTAAGGGAGAAATTGGTTGTTTTCGATTAATCCAAGTGCAACACAAGCTGGAATCGAGCACTTTGATGTTTGAAATGAAAATAATGAAGTAATTTGGGTAGGATATTTTTAGGTAGGCCCACCCGAATTTACCCTTATTTTTATTATACTGGCTCATAAAGTTTAGGAGTACGAGACTTGTTGCCCAGTCAACTCCTTTATGGTTCTTAATTTGACTTTAGTTTATTAGTCTTGTTTTATTTATTTATTTGTTCATATTTAGCTTCTACTCTCTTCTTCTTATGGAATGAGGGCTTTCACACTATAAAAACCGCATGCAAACGAATACTTAAGGCTAATGAGCATAACTTCAGGAAATCAAGTTATGTGTTCTTTCAAAAAATTTGTGGACTTATCAACACTCGTGCTAGCAAGCATTGACTTATCCCTCACATCCTTCCTTTCGCTTGTGTTCTTTGTCTACGCTTGTGTTTAAATCAATTTGATTTGATCGTTATGCTTAGTCGTACGATAGAGAATAAATAACTTTTGATTTACTTCTTTATTAGATCAAAAAGCCTACCTATATTCTCATTTTGTTTGTTTTCTTTTGTCTTCTTTCTAATCTCCATGTAGTATATTGGTTTGGTCTTATATAGGGAGCATAAACACGACTGTTGGGTGAAAGCGCATGGAAGCAGCAATCATAGACACCAACCCAATGCTTAGAGGAATGCAAAGAAATAAAATTAGTTGATCGAGTTTTGATATCATTCTCTAAATGATCGTAGACGAATCTTTTGGATGAAAGAGAGAATGATGAGAATCGAGTCACAAACAAATATTTTGATTTAGGATTTGCACCATTAGGATCTCCATCATTCTTTATTCCTCTAGGCACGACGACACATGATGATACAGGGATTGGAATAAGAAATCATGAAAATCCAATTGATAAGCCTTAGTGGTGGCATTAGGGCTTAGCTTTAAGATAAAGCAAGACAAGATGAAAATCACCCGTGTAAGGGAGAAATCATAATCTTATCAATGAATCTAAGCATAACATATTCAGGATTGCAAGCTTTTCTATCTTTGGGATACATATAATTAAGTAATTTGGTTTAGAGTGTCATTAGGTAGGCCCACATGAATTTTCCCTTGTTTTTATTAAACTGGTTCATAAAATTTGGGATCTCCATCATTCTTTGTTTCTCAAGGCATGAGGACTCCTAATGACACAAGGATTGCTTTAAAGATTGGTTAACTACTCTCAAAGTCCCAAATGGTATGAGCCAGCTTAATAAAAATAAGGAGAAATTCGTGTGGGCCTATGTAATAACACTCTGACTCATACTACTTCATTATATATGTCCCAAACATGAAAATGCTCACATTTCCACTTGTATTATGCTTGGATTTATTGAAAATAATATGATTTCTCTTTTACGCATATGGATTTACATCTTGTCCTGCTTAATCATCACGCCAATCCCCAACGCCACTAATTAGGTTTTAGAATTCATTTGCATGATTCCTTTTGCCAATCCTTGTATTATTAGGATGCCTCGTGCCTAGAGTAATAAGGAATAATGGAGATTCCATTTGTGTAAATCATGAATCAGAACACGTAAGCATTTTTTGATTCTCAGCGTTTCCTCTTTCCCCCAAAAGATTCATTCGCAGTCATTTGAAGAATGATATCAACACTCGATCAACTAATTTTCTTTCATTGTATTTCTCCAACCATTGGATCGGTGCCTATGATTATTGATAGGCTATTTATGGTAGCTACAATCTAAGGCAGTGAACCTGTCAATGTAGTCTAGCACTAATGACGAGTATCAAGGTTGTATCCCTCGGGAAAGTGAAAGCCCGGAGTTACTACTTTATTCTCGGATATATTAGCTTGAAATAAATGATGAATAATTCCTAAATTTATTAATAACTACAAGCTGAGTTAGAAGTGAGATGCAGGAATGAATGGATAAATGAAACAACCAAGATAAGAAAGCAAGCCCAAAGGGAATCTAGACTAGTTGGCAACAAAAGATAACAGATTGATGAGTCCAATTATGCTACCCGTGGACGAATTCTTAATTGAATTCGGTTTCCCTCTCGAGATAAAAGAATTCCTAAACTCAAGAACCCAAAGTTTGAATCTCTTCCTAATGATTGATTCTTAAATTAGCGTTAAGCTTTAATTCGCCTCTATTAAGCTTTGTTAATTCTTAATCCGGCTAGTTAATTATCCTTATCTCTGAGTGACTATTAACCAGTTCTTGCTATTCAAAAATCCAATTGCCAAATGGACTTCTCAATCACATAAAGTAATCTAAAAACCATAATTCACAACGTCTCATGACTAATGCATTATCTTGTTAATACTTAAAGCAAGAAGGATACAAAACTAAACTCAAGGATTCCAACAATTTAATACTAAGCCAACATAGTAAAGAAATCCCAATGGATTTAACCGATCTAGCTACACATGTTCATATTTAAAACAACTAGGAAATCAATTACAATGAAAGAATAATGAGAGTGAAACATGTATACCCTTTTCTCTTAAATTGGATGAACAGCTCTAAATCTGAATCTGCATTACGATTGATCTCCCCAATTGCCTCTCGATTTGCTCCACTACTGATTTGCACTCGGAACCTTGTGATTCCGGGGTTCTCACTCTCTGCAACTCTCTCCCAAACTCAGTACTCCGCAAAGGCCGAACCAGCCGCCAAAACTCCCCTCCTCCTTGCTTGCCCTAGCTCAAGAAATCGCTTTCCTTATATACTTGTCTCAGCACGGCCGTGGTCATGGTCGTCCTGGTCAGCACGGTTGGAGTCCAGGCCGTGCTGAACCTTCGGATCTCGCAAGTTAGGTTTTCTTCCTGGCCGTGCCCCCGCCGATGCTGAGCCACCACGGGCCGTGCTGGAGGCCATGATAGCCTCGGAAATCATGCCCAAAATGCCATATTTTTAAGATCAAAGGCTAGTGGTTTGTCACGGCTAGAGTCCAAGCCGTGCTGATCAGCACGACCTTGACCTAGGCCGTGCTTAATGTTTCACATGCGAGCCCTTGTCCAATTTTGATGAATTCCCGTCCGTTTTCGCATGTATTGATCTATAATTGCTCAAACACTGATGATGGTCCTATAAATTCTCCTGAAATGCAAAATAACACAAAACATGGGTGATCTTGGAATAAAAGCACAATAATTGCTAAGAAAATACACAATGATATGCAAGCAAATATGTGTAAAACTATGCACATCAAATCACCCCACACTTAAGCTATTTCTTGTCCTCAAGCAATTAACAACTCACCTCACAAAATTGTAGTCAGTAATTCCTTACAGTTTATGCCCCTAGTCCACAATAGATAGTATTCAACACATCTCAAAAGATACTCAATCATAAGTCAAATTGCAAATCATTAACAGAGAACGGAAATAATATTAATGCATGAATAACCTAAATGACAATTCAATATAAACATCACAAACCAATGCCTCACAAGGATCACTCAAGTCACTCAAAGTGTATATAAGGTGAAAAATAAATCCCTCAAAGCAAATGCACAAAAAATTATTAGATCGAAAAAGTACATTAGATCTAATAGCATTGTTTTGTTGTATCCAGACTAATATCAATCCAACCCATTTCACGAATAAAATGTGACCAATTAACCAACCAACAAAACTACTTGTTAGGGGGTTGACTCTATTTTATATGAGCGAATGCCACAGTCTTTGATAGCACCAAATAAGATCTTTGTCAAATGCAAAAACAACAGTCAAAAGCTCCATTTCAGTGGTGGTGTAGTGCTCCTGGTCATCGGTCAATGTCTTGCTAGCATAGTAAATTGGTTGGAACTTCTTATCTCTCCTCTATCCTTGATAAGCTAATTATGCAGCTACAATCTAAGGTAGCGAGCCTATCGATGCAGACTAGCACTAACGGCGAGTATTAAGGTCGTATTCTTAGGAAAGGGTGATCCTAGAACTACTACAACATCTTATGATATCTAAGCTTAACAAAATGGATGAAGTTACTATTCTATGATTAAATATAAGCAAGTGATTAACTAAGTGTCAGACAGTCTGAAAGGATTTTGTGAAACAATCAAAGGAAAAAGCAAACCCAAGGGGACCTAAGCTAGTTGGATTTTAGTGAAGGTAGAGATTATATTGATTAGCAACTGCGATTACCCGTGGATGAATTCTTAATTGAATTGGGTCTCCTTCTCGAGATAACCGAATTCCCAAACCTAAGAACCTAAAGTTGGAATCTCTTCCTAATGACCGATTATTAAATTAGCATTAATCTTTAATTCACCTGTATTAAGCTTTGTTAATTCTTAATCCGGCTAGTCAATTGCCCTTATCTCTAAGTGATCATTAACTAGTTCTTGCTATTCAAATTTCTAATTCCTAAATGAACTTCTCAATTACATAAAGCAATCTAAACACCACAACTCACATCGTCTCATGAATGATGTGATTTCTTATTAATAATGAAAGTAAGAAGAAACAAGCATTGATAATCAAAGTTCATAAACATTAAAAGCAATCCAATAACATAGGAACCCCAATGGGTTCAACAATTCTAACTACTCATGCTAATAAGCAACACAAAGTAAAGAACAAATACAAAAAAGTAATTTGAAAGTATGTGCACCCTTCTTCTTCAAGTCAGATGAAAAGCCCTAAATTCCCAAATCTGAATGATGAACCCTAAATTGCCTCTTGAACACCTCCAAATCCACTCTTGATCTTCAATTTGAAGTTTAAATCAATGTAATCCTTCAATAGGCAAAATAGTCTCCTAAAGTCGAATACTGAAGTCTAGAAAATGATGCTTATGCAGCCTGTGACACCTGTAAAGGATGTCAGGCATATATTGTATGCAAATGACTGATACATAACATGTTCCTTAACTACTAACTTTTAACTCACAAATTATTATATATAACAAAAACTATTTATATGAGTCATACATATCACACACCAAAAAGCTCACAACATCAAATAGTATACTCTTTTTTATTTAATATACACATAAAATGCACCAGTTTTATACATGATAATAAAATCCCCTAGACATGTCACGTTCAAGAAAAACTAAGGGCGACTTCCTGCTGACTTACCTGACACAATGCTAGTGCGACAGATGCAAATGTTTCGACAAGACCAATTATAATTTTTCTATTCCTGAAAAGAAATAATGTAGAGGAGTGAGCCTGCAACTCAGCAAAAGAATAACATAATTTCCTATGAAAATAACACAATCAAACATGTAGTATTATCAAGCATCAAATCATTCGATTTTAATTATGACTTTATAGTGTGTATATAAACATTGCCATAGTATTTTCTTTAGGACATGAATGAACTTATGAATTATATTTAATTCCATAATAATAATTATTTTTATTTTCATGAATCCCCATACGCACACAGCCAACCATAATCTTATGGGGAATTCCATATCGTACATAGCCTTGCCTCATTCACAAGTAGCATTGCGTCCTTACAATTACCCAACCATAATTCTTATATTTATATATATCATATACCACTCCATTTAAATAATTAACATCTCCACAATATATAAAAAACCATAATATACCTATGATATATAAAAGACATACTATATTTCAACATGGCAGATTTAATAGTGTACATTCAAAAATACACCAAAAATTCCACATTAGGAATTCCAAAACCATATTCTCCATATCAGTAATATTATAAGTCTAGATTAATCTAAAACTGATTTTACATCAATTGGTTGTGTATAGAAAGAGAAACATAAAAAACAATCCACCATGGTCAAGCTGTCAACAAAATTAAGCAACTGAACGTATGATCCAAATCGGCCATCAAAACAGCAAAATCAAGCTTCCTCTATTTCTATAACGTTTGTGAATTACATCCCAAATTTTCTATAGCAATAAGTAGCACTCCATTTTGGAGTTATAAAACTCTAGATATAGCTAAATCAAATATATTGTTTACATTATAACAGGACACCTGAATTCACCAATCAACTTTCATATGTACAATCTCATTTCGAAAACAATCACTCATCAATACTATAATTAAAAATAACCATAAACAAAAATTAACATCTATTAATATATTATATACATTTCCCTTAATCAATCAATTTAACAAATAAATTATAATTATTTATTTTGTGTTATATTCACATAGAACATTAAGTTATTCACTTACCTTTGTTGCTCCCTTTCCTTTGCTTGAATTTACTTGGGTATCACCCTTATTCCAAATTGGTTTAGCTGAAATAGATCATAATTCACTTATTTTTAAAAACCCAAAAATAATAGAATTTCATCTAGCATAATAACATCAGTAAACTATCTAAATATGTGTGACTGCCAACTATGACAGAATTAATAGGGTAAATTTAAAAATCCACCAAAACTTCTATACAACAAATTTCATGATGAAACTTTTCAGATCACTAACCTTATGTGTTTAATATAATTTAAAACTAATTTTATTTCAATTGGAGGTGTATAGAGAAATATCCCTACAAAACAATCCACCTTACTCAGACCAAAGATGCAAACTGAACAATAAAATGTATTCTCTTATTATTACTAACATAGAGCTTGATTCAGATCGAGCCAAAAGAAGAAAAGTTTTAGATAACTCTTCAAAGTTTCTATATCATCAAAGAACACTCGATTTAAAGCTTCCTAGATAAAGATATGATAAAAAAAATAAGACTAAAAAACTGGATCTTTAGAGCTCGAATTCTATGTCTTCTAACCCTAACTCAATTCAACAAAATATTAAAATTACTTACTAAATAAACCTCTAAAGCCTTTGTAGATGAAGATTAAGATCTAAAGTGGATAGAACCTTCAAATTCCACTTGAAAATTCAGTTTTTTTTTAAGAAGAAGAAGAAGAAAGAAGAAGAAGAAGGAAGAAGAACTACCACCTTTTCTTTCTTCTTCCTCTTTTCTCTCATATTAAAATTTTTTAGGTTTAATTAACCCCTTTATTTTAACTATTAATCAATTTAATCTCTTAACTTTCTAATTCTTCTTACGGACTTAATTGTAACTGATGGCTACTACTCGTGTTAGCTACAATCTAAGGCAGTGTACCTATCGATGCAGTCTAGCACTAATGGCGAGTATCAAGGTCGTATTCCTCGGGAAAGTGAAAGCCCAGAGTTACTCCTTTGTTCTTTGTTATATTAACCTAAAATGGATAATGAATAAATTCTAAACTAACTATTAACTACAAGCTAAGTTCTGAGGGAGATGCAGGAGTAATTGATAAATGAAATAATCAAGACAAGAAGACAAACCCAAAGGGAATCTAAACTAGTTGGCAACCGAACAAAAGATAAAGGATCGGTGAGTCTAATTATGCTACCCGTGGATGAATTCTTAACCGAATTCGGTTTCTCTCTCGAGATAACCGAATTCCTAAACCTAATAACCTAAAGTTGGAATCTCTTCTTAAGGATTGATTCTTAAATTAGCATTAAGCTTTAATCCGCCTCTATTAAGCTTTGTTAATTCTTAATCCGGCTAGTTAATTATCCTTTTCTCTAAGCGATTATTAACCAGTTCTTGTTATTCAAAATTCCAATTGCCAAACGGATTTCTCAATCTCATAAAGCAATCTAAACATCACAATTCACAACGTCTCATGAATAATGCATAATCTTATTAATACTGAAAACAAGAAGAATACAAAACCAACTCAAACAATCCAACAATATAATATCAAGCCAACATAGTAAAGAAATCCCAATGGATTAAATCAGTCTAGCTAAACATGTTCATGTTTAAAACAATCTAGGAAATCAATTACAATGAAAGAATGATGAAATTGAAACATGTACACCCTTTTCTCTCGAATTGGATGAACAGCTCCAAATCTGGATCTACACTTTGATTAATCTCCCAAACTGCCTCTTGAATTGCTTCCACTACGGTTTTACACTCGGAACCTTGCGATTCCGGGATTCTTACTCCTTGCGACTCTCTCTCGCACTCAATACTGTGCAGAAATCGAACCAGCCGCCAGGGCTTTATATCACTCTTTTTTTTCTCCCTCTCTCTCTTCTAAGAAAAATTCATTTCTCTTATATATTTAACTCAGCACGGCCGAAGTCCAGGCCGTGCTGAAACTGTGGATCTACCAAGTAGGGTTTCACCACGGCCGTGTTTCTCCCCGTGTTGGCCACCAAGGGCCGTGTTGAAGGCTGTGGTGGCTACGGAAACCGTACTGAAATGGCACAATTGGGGATAGCCTCTTGGTAATTCAGCACGGCCGGAGTCCAGGCCGTGCTCAACCCTCTGGGTGCTACTCCTCGCCCAATCTGATGGATTTTGGTCCGTAATCACACGTATGTCCCTCGATTACGGATGATGTCCTTCAAAAATGACCTGAAATGAGAAAGGAAACAAAAGACAGGTGATTCTAGCATAAAACGAGATAATCATGCATAAAAAATGTAAACAATCAGGCATGAAAACATGTGTATTATGATGCTTATCAAATTACCCCACACTTAAGCTATTGCTTGTCCTCAAGCAATTAATAACTCACTCCATAAAACTACAGTTAGCAATTCCTTTCAGTTTATGCCCCTAGTCCACAACAGAGAGTATTCAACACATCTCAAAGGATACTCAATCATAAATCAAATTACAAATCATTAACAAAGAATGGAAATAATATTAATGCATGCGTAACTTAAATGACAACTCAACACAAACATCATGAACCAATGCCTCATAGGGATCACTCAAGTCGCTCAAAGTGTATATTAAGTGAATAACAAATCCCTCAAAGCAAATGCACAAGACCCGCTCACCATAAGCTTGCTCATACATCATATCTTCGCTACTGTGAATAAGTAAATACCAAAATCAAAGGGTCTTTACCAAGGTTGAAATGGGGCTAAGGTAAAGGTACGGAGATTTGGATAGACGTGTGAAAATGCTGGAATTCGTGCGATAAACAATAGTATATGCTCAAAGGATTAAATGCCTAAGATCACAAAAAGAATCATTCACTAAAATCCCTACTTCATAGAATAACGCTCGCAAATGCTCTAAATCCAATAAAAAGATAAATAATTAAAGAGATTTGTTTATAAATTCTTTTTTTTTCTTCTTCTTCTTTTTTCTCTTTTTTTTTGTTTTTTTTTTATAATAATGAACTAGCAGCTTATTAGCGACCGCTGCATACAACTCGAATAAACATAAAGAATAACAAATACAAATTGGATCAAAGGGAGCATTTAAAATATCAAAAACATTTAGTGAATTTACCAACATAGCAACTAGCATTTTAATCCCACATAAAGTTGAATAAATCACAGAAAGAAATTCCAGCATAAGGGTAAAGGAAAGATAAATGTAAAGAATGGTATAATTGAAGTGTATAGGTGTAGATTATGAAGAAAAGGTTAAGGCTCAAAAACTGGCTAACTAATGGAAACATAAGGTGATAGGCTTTTGGTCAAATGTGGTGAATCCTAAATTGCCCAAATCATCTCATGGTATTCACAATATTCATGTAACTTTAACACGCATTACAAAGCAAGTTCTAGAAGCAAATTTAAGTACAATGCACACTCAAACAAGAAATATAAAGAGCATAAGTCTAATGAATGCTCAACTGGCTCCAAATCTCACTTTCAGGTGTGGTATTAGGTGCAGTTGGTTCGCAACATCATTAATTGAATCATTATTTAAGAAACACATGCATATGATATTATCAACGTTCTAAGTTAAAATTCGACAATTCGAAAAAATAATTAAATAACACCGGTTTAACCCGGCAGGGTTGATGTGTAAAACACCATAAATTGTTTTCTAAGGATAATGAACAGCAAAGAAAAGTAACTACAATTCTATAAATCAAGTCATCAATCAGCTTAAAAATAGCATACTCAAGTGCATAAAAACACAGTGTCCTAACATCCCCTAAAAATACACAACACCTAGCCATGGCAATTTCAGATATATTAAAAATCCATATGAGAGATTAAGGTTTACCCATAAGCACCCCACACTTGAAGAACACACTGTCCTCAATGTAAAATGTTATGGATACCCCGCATGGAATGCTCAATTAAGAGAACAAAGGCAATACAATCAAAGTGCATGACATGTATGAAAAATAAAGTAAATAAATGCAGAAAAATAAAAAGATCTAGGGATCACTGATCATCCATCGAGGCTGATGTTGTGGAAATTCAGTGCCTCATCGGTAGAATCTGAAAATAATAAAATAAAGAAATAAAATCGAAACTGAAAATTTGAAAACTAAAACTAATAAAATGTTTCAAAACAAAAGGTTAAAATATTAAAGATTAAAGATAAAGTTTGGGGTGCCTCCCAAAAGCGCTTCTTTTTTATGTGATGAGTCTTCTTAGCTGGACTCATGGTGAAAGGCAAATGGGCGTGATCGACGACCATCTATCCTTCTTCCAAGCAAATGTCTTCAAGTATCCGCTTAGAGGGATAATCGTCAATTTCCTCTTCCCGACTATCAAGCAAGCTCCTAATATGATGGGCAAGACTCGCCCCTCGTATAATTGAACGTAGTCATAATGCTCTAGGTGCTCTTCCAATTTGAAAGCTAGAGTTTCAACAATTGGAAGGATCGATGGTTGGGCAATCTCTTCAGGAGTGTCGATGGTTTTCTTCAGTCCCTGGCTTGGTTCACTTGCTAGAAGAAACTCGAGCTCCTCCAAGACTTCATCATTGGATAACTCGTGCTTATCGTCCATCATCAAAGGGACTTATGGAAAATCTACCAACAATTCCTCTAACTGCAACTCAGCATCATCAACTGTACATTCCTGTTGATAGTCTTTTAGAGGAATTATGCTCGCCTCTTCCTTTTTTGGTTCCATCTCCATGTTCAAGAAATCGTCCTGCACAGAAGCATCATCGTCAAACATAGTAGATAAACCAGAAAAATTCTCACCTGAACGCAAAGTGATGGCGCTCAAATGCTCCTCGGATTCAGTAGCCTTTGATGGAGTTCCCAATTGCTCTTCAGCTAGTAGCTTGAAGATTAAGCCTACTTAATGCTCTATGTTCTTAATTGAGGCTTGTTGACCTTCAAGTACCCTCTCTATTTGTTGGAATCTTTCCTCAATACTTGTTATGAACCTCATCATCGCCTCCTCCCGACACTAACTCTTGACTTCGGTTGAAGGTGCAAGATTAAATTTCTTGATGTAGTTCTTGAATTCCTAGTGGTTCTTGGCCATCTAAGCTCCATCCAAAGGGTGAATGAGTGCTCCACTCTTGATTGTAGGTGCTTCCATACGAGTCATTTGGCCAACTTCCCGTATAATTCACCTGTTCACAGATATAAGACAATGAGCAACATCACTATACAATGGACAATCATTACACACATGTAAACCATAACAAAATTCACAAAAGACTTGAGATGAAAGGATAGGAGAAGAGAGTTGATCGGTAGCCCTGCAAAACGATTCCACTCGAGCATCTAAAGATGCACGGGCATCCCAATTTTTAGCACTCTCTTGGTTCCTGATCCCATTTTCCAATGTGTCATACAAAGAGTTTGAATTTAGCATTGAACCTCCTTATCATTCACTATCTGAATCATAAACTTAAACTAAATAAATATGTACAAATAAAATAAAATAATAAGAAAGAAAGAAAAAAATGGCTAAATTAACAAATAGCAAATTTCACTCTAGTTTTCAAACAATTCCCGGCAACGGCGCCAAAAACTTGATGGCTGCTACTCGTGTTAGCTACAATCTAAGGCAGTGAACCTACCGATGCAGTCTAGCACTAATGGCGAGTATCAAGGTCGTATTCCTTAGGAAAGCGAAAGCCCAAAGTTACTTCTTTGTTCTTTATTATATTAACCTAAAATGGATGATGATAATTTCTAAACTAACTATTAACTACAATCTAAGTTCTGAGGGAGATGCAGGAGTAATTGATAAATGGAATAATCAAGACAAGAAGACAAACCCAAAGGGAATCTAAACTAGTTGGCAATCGAACAAAAGATAAAGGATCAGTGAGTCTAATTATGCTACCCGTGGACGAATTCTTAACCGAATTCGGCTCGCTCCACCTGAGTCATTAAAGCAGAGCTAGTAGGTCGTCAAAGGTGTGAGTTAAAGTCATATGCCTGTTTACATGTGTCATGCTGAGATTTTACGAAATAATTCTGATTACATGATTTAATATTTTAATCATTTATTTCATCGTTGTATATATAAGTTTCATTTTCTGCATTATGATTTTATTGATTGCGAGTTGACTCGGGATGGGATGGCAGTAGAACATACCACCTGATGGGTTGCATCAGGATCACGTGTGCACCGGTATGAATCCGAGACTGATAACAAAAGGGTAAAATGGTAAATTAAAAAAAAGGGTAAATTTAGGACTTGCCCTGGTTGAGCTTTGATCTTTAGGATGAGTAGAGTGTGTTTGCCGAAGTAAAGGTCCCTGGTCGAGCTTTGCTCTCTAGGCACCGGCTTATTTGGAAACTTAAGTGACCGGATTGGATTTAAGGACCTTGGTCGAGCTTCGCTGTCTAGGTGCCCGTCTTATTGGAGTAAGAGAGCCGAAAGGCTAAGAGTGTTAGTGATAATTAAGAGTCTGAACTGGATTTAAGGACCCTAATCGAGCTTCGCTCTCTAGAGAGCCGAAAAGCTAAGAGTATTGGTGATAATTAAGAGTTTGAACTGAATTTAAGGACCCTGGTCGAGCTTCGCTCTCTAGGTGCCAGTGCTGTTAGAATTAGATAGTCGAGATGTTAGTGTTGGGATTAGGGTTCTGCTGACGTACTTCATCCCGTGTTATGAAATAAGAAAATTTATTTTACGTTTGGAGAAGCATAGCTTGACATGTATTTATATCTTAAATTAAACAAATATTTTATTGAAGTGTTTATATTCGTTTTTAGGATATATGATTTTAACTCACTCTCAAAACTGACAGTTTCATTTTCATTGTTTTTCAGGTGATTATTAGTCTTTTCGCAGTTCTTATCTAGCAACCGGACTCCTTCATCATCGAGTTGATGTATTTGATTTTGGTATATTTGACTTGTAAAAAAATTTTAGATTCACCGTAGTAGAAATTTTAGACTTATCAGTTGTAATCTGGCAGACCAAATTAAATATGTAGAATTTGAAGGTTAAGAATAATTGTGGAAAAAGTGCTTCGAATTGAGTTTGGATTTTAATTTGACTGAGTTAGTGAATAGTCAGGCTTACTACGGGATTTGGTGGCCTTAAGCCTACCCATTCCCTAGTGCCGGTCGCGGGCTCACAGATTGGGTCGTGACAATTCATATCGAGCCAAAAGAAAAGTTTTAGATAACTCTTCAAAGTTTCTATATCATCAAAGAATACTCAATCTAAAGCTTCCTAGCTCAAGATATGATCAAAACAATAAGACTGAAAAACTAGGTCTTTAGAGCTCGAATTCTATGTCTTTTAACTCTAACTCAATTCAACAAAATATTAAAATTACTTACCAAATAAACCTCTAAAGCCTTTGTAGATGAAGATTAAGATCTAAAATGGATTCTAAACCTTCAAATTCCACTTGAAAATTCAGTTTTTCTTTTAAAAGAAGAAGAAGAAGAAAGAAGAAGAAGAAGGAAGAAAGAAGAAGAAGAAGGAAGAAGAACTACCACCTTTTCTTTCTTCTTCCTCTTTTCTATCATATTAATTTTTTTAGGTTTAATTAACCCTTTTATTTTTACCATTAATCAATTTAATTCCTTAACTTTCTAATTCTTATTATGGACTTAATTATAACATTTATAATCTTCTTCTATTTAACATTAGCATTAATACCATACATATCTAATGCAGTTCTCATATCTATATGATATGCATTTTATAAAAATAAATGCAAATGCATTAGGTGGGCATTACAGAGCCCATGCATAAGCTGCTAGAGCATATTGTTTAACCCCTGAAACAGTGCCCTACTCTCATCTTAAAACTGCCCAAACTCCTTTCTGTGCTGCACAAACTCAGTATAGTGCTGCTGCTATAAATCACAAACTCGATCTAGTCGGTCAGACAAAGCACTAATCTGAGCACTCGATGGCCCTGCAGAATAAGAAGAGGAAGCTACAGATGTAGGCATAAACACTCTGGCTGGGTTAGGAATCCTAACATCTGGAATCTCAGCCTTAGGGTCTTAGGCTCCTCGAGCTGCTGCCTCTCTAGCCTCCCAGACTATTGCACTGAGGAGCCTGTATTCAATGCCATGTAGGTGACGAGTGTTCGTGATCATCTGCATGTTGATCATCTGTTTGATCCCTAATGGTGTCATTTCACCAATCTAAGAAAGCTCAGACAGACAGTCGCCCAGTACATCAAGTCTCTTGGCCAACCTAGTCATATATGGGCCAAAACAGCAGTGCATCTTCTTCTAGGCATCGACTATGAAGGTATGGACTTGACGAGCCAATAGATATCATATGTCAAGCTTCTTATGATGTTGCATAGCCTAGAGAATGAATACATCGGTCTGTGCGACTACTCCAAAACTATCTTCTCAGCCTGTAATCGTGTAAGCTAACAGTGTATGGAGATAGCGGAGATGATCCGGAAGGCTAGACACCTTAGACCTGCTGGGGTAGTATGATTATGGCCTGGGTACTAATGAATCCCACATGGTGTCATACAAGATTGGGTTGATGTAGATGCAACCCTTATACTCCTCGCTTGAGGTCTCCTACTCAGTCCATAAACCCAAATGCATCCCGAATTGTGGAGCTGACATTGAGAACTTCTTTCCTCCAAGTCTGAAGTAAACTGCATTAGGCTGATGCTAGTTTGTGATCTGTTGCTGCACGAAGAAGGTGCTGAGGAATTCAATTGTGAGCTCGTGGTAGGTGGGCTCAATGATATCGAAGACCCGTGCGTAAGGCAGTGTGTCGAATAGTGCATGAACATCCTGAGCCAATCCTACTCTCTCTAGGGATACAAAGTTGATGCAACATCCAGCCATTACTTGCTTCCATCTCATGACTTGGAAGCGGCTCTCGTTATCAGCATTCTGAAATGTCCATAAGGGATGTCGACCATATGCAAGTGGATTTGCAGCTGGTATTCTTCATGCTCGGATTAGTTGCTGTTGTGGTGGGGGTGCTGGTGCTGGTGCTGGTGAAATGGAGGAAGAGGTTCCTTCGCCACACGAGCGCTTGCTGGTAGCGGCGCGTTGCGGTTGCTTTCGACGGAATTGATTTCGGTCCCTCATATTGCCTAATATAATCAATCATTAGTATTCGAAGAACAAATCAAGTTAACATAAATTATACCGAAAATTTAGCAGCATAACGGCTATAATTTGACTAATAAAAAACTTTAGACTTAAAGCTAAGACTAAAGCCTTAATTCCTGCAGAAAACCAATTCACAATGGCATTCTAGCCCACATTATTGTGCACCAAATAAAGAGAATTTATGCTATTAATTTTTTAGAATAGAATGCCATAAATTAACTTTACTACTACTGAACCCCACACACAACATTTCATTATTCGAAATCACACAAACATGGAAACTAATCTAAACTAAATCTAATCCAAATCAAACTTAAGCAGTGTAACAAAAACAAAACAATAAACCAACCAAAGTAATAAATATTGACAACTACTAGAGCATATCAAAATGTCCTAAATAATAATAATTACATAAAAGAAACATCAAATTTAACCAAATAAAAGCAAAAGGCGAAGAAACTTACTTAAATTGCCTTGACAGGTAAGAAAAACCGAGAAGAAGAAGAACAAGCACCTTAGAGTTTAGAGGGGGAAAATTTGGAAAATGTTTGGAATGGCCTACTTATATAGTCACGGGGGTCAGCACGGGCGAGGGCAAGGCTGTGCTGGTCAGCATGGCCTGGACTTGGCCCGTGCTGAACCCTGAAGCTTCATCCATATGCTAGTTCAGCACGGGCGAGGGCAAAGGCATGTACAACCCATTAGGTTGTGATTTAGACTTAGCTTGCTTGCATACGATACAGTTAGCACATAATCTATTCACATCAGATTTCATCTTAGGCCAATAAAAATGGTCATGCAAAGCATCTAAAGTCTTTTGAACACCAAAGTGTCCCATCAAACCACCGTCATGTGACTCTCTCACAAGCAATTCACGCATAGAACACATTGGAATGCATAGACGTTTTCCTTTGAACAAAAATCCATCATGTCTATAAAATTTATCAATAGCACCATGTTCACAAGCATGAGAAATAGAGCCAAAATCATTGTCATCAACATACAAGTCTTTGATATACTCAAAACCAAGCAATTTTGTTTCTAAAGAAGCAAGTAAACCATACCTTCTAGATAGTGCATCGGCAACTACATTTTCTTTACCTTGCTTGTACTTAATGACATAGGGAAACGCTTCAATGAATTCACTCCATTTAGCATGGCGCTTATTCAACTTGTTTTTCCCTTTAAGTGCTTTAATGCTTCATGATCCGTGTGAATCACAAACTCCTTAGGTAGCAAATAATGCTGCCAAACATTGAGTGCACGCACCAGAGCATACAATTCCTTATCATAAGTTGGATACTTCAAGCTAGCTCCATTCAACTTTCCACTAAAATAGGCTATTGGCTTCCCATCTTGCATTAAAACAGCTCCAATACCTACACTAGAAGTATCACAATCATTTTCAAAAGTTTTGGAAAAATCTAGAAATGAAAGAATGGGGGATGAAGTAAGTTTGTCCTTTAGCATATTAAATGCTTTTTCTTGTTGTTCTCCCCAATGAAACTTCACGTTCTTCTTTACAAGCTCGTTGAGTGGTGCGGCAAGGGTACTGAAGTCCTTGACAAACCTCCTATAGAAGCTTGCAAGCCCATGAAAGCTCCTTACGTCACTAACATTCTTTGGCGTTGGCCACTCCTTAATTGCTTTCACCTTGTCATCATCAACCTGAATTCCATTGGCACTAACAACAAAACCAAGAAACATAAGTTTGTTTGTGCAAAAGTCACACTTAGCAAGGTTAGCATATAAAGAATTCTCACACAAGACCATCAACACCATCCAAACATGTTCAACATGCTCACTCAAGCTCTTACTATAAATCAAAATATCATCAAAGTATACTACCATAAATTTTCCAATATATGCACGCAAAACATGGTTCATTAGCCTCATAAAAGTACTTGGTGAGTTAGTTAAGCCAAAAGGCATGACCAACCACTCATACAAACCAAATTTAGTTTTGAATGCTGTTTTCCACTCATCACCTATGTTCATTCTAATTTGGTGATAGCCACTTCTCAAATCAATTTTAGTAAAGATAACACTTCCATGCAATTCATCTAACATATAATCTAACCTAGGAATAGGATGACGATATTTAATGATAATCTTGTTAATTGCACGACAATCAACACATATACGCCAAGACCCATCTTTCTTAGGGACTAACAAAACAGGAACAGCACATGGGCTAAGACTTTCCCTAACATAACCTTTACTTAATAGTTCCTCAACTTGGCGTTGCAGCTCTTTGGTCTCCTCGGGATTGACTCCATAGGCTGGTCTATTTGGAATGGATGACCCCGGCACAAAGTCAATTTGGTGCTCTATCCCCCTTAGTGGTGGCAACCCACTAGGTAACTCCTCGGGAAATACATCATCATATTCCTGCAAAACACTTACAAACACACTAGGAAGAGGAGAGTTAAGATTATTTGTGTTAAATAAAGTTTCCTTGTACATAAGTACAAGTACTTGCCTATTTTCACTCAAAGCCTTTCTCATGTCTTCCTCTCTAACTAAAAATCTCACTTTTCTCTCACTTGCCTCCCCTTTTTCTTGCGCCTTACTCGTTCTTTTGCTCTCATTCTTGCGCAAACCCTCACTAAACTCTCCTTTTACCACTCTTTCTCTCACCCCTCATTATTTTCCACACAACTCCCCTTTTGCTTGTGCACCTTTTCTTTTTCATGTGCACTCTCACACTTCCTTTTTTCTTTCTCATATGCTTCCATTCGGTCCTTTATAACTTTTAGTAATTCACAAACTTCTTTAGGACTTAATGGTGCCAAAACATACAGTTTTCCATCCATTACAAGAGAATAAGCATTGGTTCGACCATTATGAATTATAGATCTATCATATAACCATGGTCTACCTAGCAACATATGACATGCATGCATGGGAACAACATCACATAGTACCTCATCACAATACTTCTTTATATTAAATGTAACCCGTACTTGCTTAGTAACTCTAATTCCACTTTGATCATTGAGCCATTACCAGGTGTATGGCTTAGGGTGCTTAATAGTTGGAATCTTAAGTTTATCAACCATCATAGCACTTGCTACATTAGTACAACTACCCCCATCAATGAGTAAACTACAATTAGCATCATGGTTTTGTACTTTACATGTAGTATGGAATATGTTTTCCCTTTGAGCATCATCATCAATAGGTTGTAAATTAAGAGCTCTAAAGGTTACAGGTACATTACTAACCTCACCCAATTGCACATCATCACAATTGTCCAACTCAGGCATGTCTAGGTAATCCTCCTCACCAGGGTCGGATTCTTCATCACTCTCAACGACCACTTCACCACCTCGAATTGCCATGGTTCGCTTATTTGGACATTGGAAAGATATATACCCAAACCCAAAACACTTGAAGCATTGCACTTTCTTTGATTTGAGGTCACTTTACATTGTTGGCTTAGTGTAAACATCAAATTTAGGGGCTACCTTGATGTCCTTTGATGCCTCGGGACCCTTGTTAGGGGGCTGGTTGCTCCCTTTCCATGTGTTACACCATTTTGAGCTAGGGGCAGCACTTCTGCTCTTGGTCTTTAATTGCTTTTCCACTTTTGCGGCCATGTGCAACATGTCCTCCATCTCTACATAATGCTGCAATTTAATTATGTTAGCAATATCACGATTCAAACCATGCAGAAATCTTACCATTGTGGGTTCCCTATTCTCATCTATATTGGCTCTAATCATAGCTATCTCCATAGACTGCCAATACTCCTCAACGCTCTTACTACCTTGTACTAAATTATGTAACTTGTTGTATAAATCCCTTTGGTATTGTGATGGCACAAACCTTTTACGCATAATGCGCTTAACCTCATCCCATGAACCAACTTCGGGTTCCCCATAACGCCTATGACCACTCACCAATTGATCCCACCAAATGGCAGCATAATCACAAAATTCAACAATAGCAAGTTTAACCCTTTTAGACTCACTATAGTTATGACATTAAAAAACCCTTTCAACCTTCTTTTCCCACTCCAAATAAACTTCAGGGTCACTCTTACCATGAAAAGATGGTATTTTCATCTTAATGCTACCCAAATTAGTGTCAATTTTGGGTTGGAGATTATGTCTAGACCCTTTAGACTCACTTTCTTAGTCATTATTAGAACCATCCCCTTTAGACATTTTAGGCATATCATTCAATAACCTAGTTAATTTGTCATCTTATTTTTTAAATTGTTTTTGCATATGTTCTACTACATCTCTCAATGTATAAGCTAAATTTCTCAAAGTCAGTGGTTGTTCAGATGACATGGTTAAACCAAAAGACTAGAAAAGAAAAGAAAAGAAAAAGACGTGATCAAGTGTTATATTCTGGAGGCTTCTTATAGTCAAAGGCAAAACAAGAAAAGATCACTCCCTCACGTGTTTCACTCACAAAGAATTGAATTCCTTATAGAAATTAAATCAAATTGTTCTAGTAATCACAAGAGCAAGTTTTTCACAACCTCTTAACGTATATTAATTATGAAGTTCAATAAAACACTCGTGAATCAATAAAACGAATTATATGCGTGTGAACAAAACAAGCTTACAACTAATCGAACAAGACTCAATTAACCCAAAAGAAAAGCTTTTTAAGAGAAAACAGATAAAATTATCCAGATTAGAATTTTAAGAATCAAGAACAGCTCCGATCAATTAAAAAGAATTGCGGAATGAATCAATCAAGAATCAATTCTTCAAGCACTACTAATGTGTGCTACTCGTGTTAGCTACAATCTAAGGCAGTGTACCTATCGATGCAGTCTAGCACTAATGGCGAGTATCAAGGTCGTATTCCTCGGGAAAGCGAAAGCCCAGAGTTACTTTTTTGTTCTTTGTTATATTAACCTAAAATGGATGATGAATAAATTCTAAACTAACTATTAACTACGAGCTAAGTTCTAAGGGAGATGCAAGAGTAATTGATAAGTGAAATAATCAAGACAAGAAGACAAACCCAAAGGGAATCTAAACTAGTTGGCATCCGAACAAAAGATAAAGGATCGGTGAGTCTAATTATGCTACCCGTGGACGAATTCTTAACCGAATTCGGTTTCTCTCTCGAGATAACCGAATTCCTAAACCTAATAACCTAAAGTTGGAATCTCTTCCTAACGATTGATTCTTAAATTAGCATTAAGCTTTAATCCGCCTCTATTAAGCTTTGTTATTTCTTAATCTGGCTAGTTAATTATCCTTATCTCTAAGTGATTATTAACCAGTTCTTGTTATTCAAAGTTCCAATTGCCAAACGGATTTCTCAATCTCATAAAGCAATCTAAACATCACAATTCACAACGTCTCATGAATAATGCATTATTTTATTAATACTGAAAACAAGAAGAATACAAAACCAACTCAAACAATCCAACAATATAATATCAAGCCAACATAGTAAAGAAATCCCAATGGATTAAATCAGTCTAGCTAAACATGTTCATGTTTAAAACAATCTAGCCATAGCAATTAAAAAATCCATATGAGAGATTAGGGTTTACCCATAAGCACCCCACACTTGAAGAACACACTGTCCTCAGTGTAAAATGTTATGGATACCCCGCATGGAATGCTCAACTAAGAGAACAAAGGCAATACAATCCAAGTGCATGACATGTATGAAAAATAAAGTAAATAAATGCAGAAAAATAAAAAGATCTAGGGATCGCCCGATCATCCATCGAGGCCGATGTTGTGGAAATTCGGTGCCTCCTGGTAGAATCAAAATAATAAAATAAAGAAATAAAATCAAAACTGAAAATATGAAAACTAAAACTAATAAAATGTTTCAAAACAAAAGGTTAAAATATTAAAGATTAAAGATAAAGTTTGGGGTGCCTCCCAAAAGTGCTTCTTTTTTATGTGATGAGTCTTCTTAGCTGGACTCATGGTGAAAGGCAAATGGTGGGGATTGGCGACCATCCATCCTTCTTCCAAGCAAATGCCTTTAAATATCCGCTTAGAGGGATAATCGTCAACTTCCTCTTCCCGACAAGCAAGTCGCCAAGATGATGGGCAAATCTCGCTCCTCATATATTTGCACGTAGTCATGATGTTTGGGGGCTCTTCCAATTTGAAAGCTAGAGTTTCAACAATTGGAAGGATCGATGGTTGGGCAATCTCTTCAGGAGTGTCGATGGTTTTCTTCAGTCCCTGGCTTGGTTCACTTGCTAGGAGAAACTCAAGCTCCTCCAAGACTTCTTCATTGGACAACACGTGCTCATCTTCCATCATCGAGGGGACTTGTGGAAAATCTACCAATAATTCCTCTAATCGCAACTCAAAGATCATCAATCAGACATTCCCGCTGATAGTCTTTCAGAGGGATCATGTTTGCCTCTTTCTTTTCTGGTTTTATCACCATGTTCAAAGAGTCGTCCTGCACATAACCATCATCGTCAAACATAATAGATAAACCAGAAAAATTCTCACCTGAACGCAAAGTGATGGCGCTCAAATGCTCCTCGGATTCAGTAGCGTTTGATGGAGTTTCCAATTGCTTTGCCGCTAGTAACTGAAAGATCAAGCCTACTTGATGCTCCATGTTCTTAATCGAGGCTTGTTGATCTTCAAGTATCCTCTCTGTTTGTTGGAATCTGTCATCAAGACTTGTAATGAACCTCATCATCATCTCCTCCGACACTAACTCTTCATCTTGAGTTGAAGGTGCAACATTAGGCTGCTGATGTAGTTGTTGAATTCCTAGTGGTTCTTGGCCATCTAAGCTCCATCCAAAGGGTGAATGAGTGCTCCACTCTTGATTGTAGGTGCTTCCATATGAGTCATTTGGCCAACTTCCCGTATAATTCACCTGTTCACAATTATAAGAACAATGAGCAACATCACTATACAATGGAAAATCATTACACACATGTAAACCACAACAAAATTCACAAAAGACTTGAGATGAAAGGATAGGGGAAGAGAGTTGATCGGTAGCCCTGCAAAACGATTCCACTCGAGCATCTAAATATGCACGGGCATCCCAATTTTTAGCACTCTCTTGGTTCCTGATCCCATTTTCCAATGTATCATACAAAGAGTTTAAATTTAGCATTGAACCTCCTTATCATTCACTATATGAATCATAAACTTAAACTAAATAAATATGTACAAAAATAAAATAATTAAACAAATAAAAATAAAAATCATAAAATAATAAAAAAGAAAAAAAAATGGCTAAATTAACAAATAGCAAATTTCACTATAGTTTCCAAGCATTCCCCGGCAACGGCGCCAAAAACTTGATGTGTGCTACTCGTGTTAGCTACAATCTAAGGCAGTGTACCTATCGATGCAGTCTAGCACTAATGGCGAGTATCAAGGTCGTATTCCTCGGGAAAGCGAAAGCCCAGAGTTACTTCTTTGTTCTTTGTTATATTAACCTAAAATGGATGATGAATAAATTCTAAACTAACTATTAACTACGAGCTAAGTTCTAAGGGAGATGCAGGAGTAATTGATAAGTGAAATAATCAAGACAAGAAGACAAACCCAAAGGGAATCTAAACTAGTTGGCATCCGAACAAAAGATAAAGAATCGGTGAGTCTAATTATGCTACCCGTGGACGAATTCTTAACCGAATTCGGTTTCTCTCTCGAGATAACCGAATTCCTAAACCTAAAAACCTAAAGTTGGAAACTCTTCCTAACGATTGATTCTTAAATTAGCATTAAGCTTTAATCCACCTCTATTAAGCTTTGTTAATTCTTAATCTGGCTAGTTAATTATCCTTATCTCTAAGTGATTATTAACCAGTTCTTGTTATTCAAAGTTCCAAATGCCAAACGGATTTCTCAATCTCATAAAGCAATCTAAACATCACAATTCACAACGTCTCATGAATAATGCATTATTTTATTAATACTGAAAACAAGAAGAATACAAAACCAACTCAAACAATCCAACAATATAATATCAAGCCAACATAGTAAAGAAATCCCAATGGATTAAATCAGTCTAGCTAAACATGTTCATGTTTAAAACAATCTAGGAAATCAATTACAATGAAAGAATAATGAAAATAAAACATGTACACCCTTTTCTCTCGAATTGGATGAACAGCTCCAAATCTGGATCTACACTTTGATTAATCTCCCAAACTGCCTCTTGAATTGCTCCACCATCTTGTTTGCACTCGGAATCTTACGATTCAGGATTCTTACTCACTGCAACTCTCTCTCGAACTCAGTATTGTGCAGAAACCGAACTAGCCACTAGGGCTCAATGTCACTCTTTTTCCCCCTTCTCCTTTCTAAGGAAAATTCATTTTTCTTATATATTTAACTCAGCACGGCCGTGTTCAAGGTCAGGCCGTCAAGACGCAAGTCCGGCCGGAAACCGGATCTCACCAAGTAGGTTTCACCACGCTGTTCCTCCCCGTGTTGGCCACCACGGGCCGTGTTACTCCGTGTTGGCCACCACGGGCCGTCTTGAAGGCCGTGGTGGCTACTGGAAACCGTGCCCAAAGTGCCAATTTCAAGAATCAGTTATTGGTTGAGCACGGCCGAGTCCAGGCCGTGCTCAATGTATGCATTGCGGGCTCTTGTCCGATCTTGATGAATTCTCGTCCGTTTCTGCACGTATTAATCTATAATTGCTTAAACAACGATGATGGTCCTATAAATGTTCCTGAAATACAAAAGAACACAAAACACGGGTGATCTGGGAATAAAAGCACAATAATTGCTAAGAACATACACAATAATATGCAAGCAAATATGTGTAAAACTATGCTTATCAACTACCCAACACAAATAGTTAGGGTTAGTTTTCCGTTCCTTTCTTCTTCTTTTTTTTTGAAATCTGCCTTGGTATGCGGGCAGTAATGAAACTAGTATACCTTTTCTTTAATAATGATGCGAACAGAAATTGAAATGAAATAGAAGACAGACTCTTAATTGAAAAGAAAGTAAACCAACATACAAGTTTGGCTCTAATACCAAATCATACGAACTCGAACCGGATACGTTCAAACACCAAGATAAGTAATGGTTAGAAAATCAAACTGATAAACTCTCTCCCTATTTAAGAGGAAGCACCCTTACCAATAAGTTCGAATTTGTCGCCACAAAATCTAACTTGAAATTTGCAATTCATTATGGAACTAACAAACTTAGCAATAGAACTACTAAGCCCTTTAGTTATAAATAGATGAAGAATGTTCAAACAACCCAAGAAACTAATAAAAAGTTAATTGATTGATCAAACATGTAGATGTGAAACTAAATCAAACAAGTTAATTTAATCTCAAGAAATTCAATAAGGAGCACCTTAAGGAATAAGAACAACTCAAATAAAACTTCATTCAGAAATATATATTGTTCTTCTTGTTTTAGCCGAAAAACATAGCTCTATTTATAGAGCTTTGAAATGATTCTAAACCCTAAATGGACTAAGAGATAAGGAATCAAAATCAAACCCTAAAAGACTCTTAATATGTGGCTAATCTTATCCCTATAAGGAAGGATAAGATAAGGAGTAATCTAACCCTAATTAAAATCCTAAATTCATGGGAGGAAGTTCTCTTTATCCAATACTTCCAAAAATAGAGGAAATTAACTAAGAACGGGCCTATTACGAATGTTTTCTTGAAAAATTTGAAGCTCCTTTTATAGGGAGCTTATATACTGTAAGGCATGGTCACGCCTTATGGAAGTTGAACTTCTGCCCACTTTCTGTGCAGCTCACAGGTTGTAAGGCATGGTCACGCCTTATGGAAGTTGAGCTTCTGCCCCCTTTGCTCATTAATAGCAATTGATGTCACCATCTTCAAGGCATTGTTATCATCATCAAAAGCACCATCATTAGCTATCTTCAAAACATGCTCTAAGTAAGAATTTAAGGCTTGCTTGAACTTCTTACTCCTTGCTCGTGTCATTGGTCATCCATAGGCTAGTGGATCCATGCTAGTTGACTTAGATGCATCCTTGGTAGCATCTTGAAGTCCTTGACAAACCTCCTATAGAAGCTTGCAAGCCCATGAAAGCTCCTCACCTCACTAACATTCGTTGGTGTTGGCCACTCCTTAATTGCTTTCAGCTACTCTTCATCAACTTGAATTCCATTTGCACTAACAACAAAACCAAGAAACGCAAGTTTGTTTGTGCAAAAATCACATTTAGCAAGGTTAGAATATAAAGAATTCTCACGCAAAACCATCAACACCATCCGAGCATGTTCAACATGCTCACTAAAGCTCTTACTATAAATCAGAATATCATCAAAGTATACTACCACAAATTTACCAATATAGGCACGCAAAACATGTTTCATTAGTCTCCTAAAAGTACTTGGTGCGTTAGTTAAGCCAAAAGGCATGACCAACCACTCATACAAACCAAATTTAGTTTTGAATGCTGTTTTCCACTCATCACCTATGTTCATTCTAATTTGGTGATAGCCACTTCTCAAATGAATTTTAGTAAAGATAACACTTCCATGCAATTCATCTAACATATCATCTAACCTAGGAATAGGATGACGATATTTAATGGTAATCTTATTAATTGCACGACAATCAACACACATACGCCAAGACCCATCTTTCTTAGGGACTAACAAAATAGGAACAGCACATAGGCTAAGACTTTCCCTAACATAACCTTTACTTAATAGTTCCTCAACTTGGCGTTGCAGCTCTTTGGTCCCCTCGGGATTGACTCTATAGGCTAGTCTATTTGGAATGGATGACCCCGGCACAAAGTCAATTTGGTGTTCTATCCCCCTTAGTGGTGGTAACCCACTAGGTAACTCCTCAGGAAACACATCGTCATACTCCTGCAAAACACTTACAAACACACTAGGAAGAGAAGAGTGAAGATTATTAATGTTAAATAAAGTTTCCTTGTACATAAGTACAAGTACTTGCCTATTTTCACTCAAAGCCTTTCTCATGTCTTGCTCTCTAACTAAGAAACTTACTTTTTTCTCACTTGCCTCCCCTTTTTCTTACGCCTTACTTGTTCTTTTGCTCACATTCTTGCGCAAACCCTCACTAAACTCTCCTTTTACCACTCTTTGCTCTCGCCCATCATTATTTTCCACACAACTCTCCTTTTGCTTGTGCACCTTTTCTTTTTCATATGCACTCTCACACTTTTTTTTTTCTTTCTCATATGCTTCCATTCGGTCCTATACAACTCTTTGTAATTCACAAATTTCTTTAGGACTCAATGGTGCCAAAATATACGGGTTTCTATCCATTACAAGAGAATATGCATTGGTTCGACCATTATGAATTACAGATCTATCATATAACTATGGTCTACCTAGCAACATATGACATGCTTGCTTGGGAACAACATCACATAGTACCTTATCATGATACTTCTTTACAATAAAGGCAATTCGTACTTGCTTAGTAACTCTAATCCCAATTTGATCATTAAGCCATTGCAAGGTGTATGGCTTAAGGTGCTTAATAGTTGGAACTCTAAGTTTATCAACCATCATAGCGCTTGCTACATTAGTACAACTACCCCCATCAATGATTAAACTACATTTAGCATCATGGTTTTGTACTTTACATGTAGTATGGAATATGTTATCCCTTCAAGCATCATCATCAATAGGTTGTAAATTAAGCGCTCTAAAGGTTACAAGTACATTACTAACCTCACCCAATTGCACATCATCACAATCGTCTAACTCAGGCATGTCTAGGTAATCCACCTTACTAGGTTAGGATTCTTCGTCAGTCTCAAAGACCACTTCGAATTGCCATGGTTCGCTTGTTTGGACATTGGGAAGATATATGCCCATACCCCAAACACTTAAAATATTGCACTTTCTTTGATTTGAGGTCACTTTGCGTCGTTGGCTTAGTGTTAACATCAAATTTAGAGGCTGCCTTGATGTCCTTTGATGCCTCCCGACCCTTTTTAAGGGGCTGTTTGCTCCCTTTCCATTTGTTACTCCATTTTGAGCTAGGGGCAGCACTTCTGCTCTTGGTTTTTAATTGCTTTTCTATCTTTACGGCCATGTGCAACATGTCTTCCATCTCTACATAATGTTGCAATTCAATTATGTTAGCAATATCATGATTCAAATCATGCAGAAATCTTGCCATTGTGGATTCCCTATCCTCATCTATATTGGCTCTAATCATAGCTATCTCCACAGATTGCCAATACTCCTCAACACTCTTACTACCTTGTACTAAATTTTGTAACTTGTTGTATAAATCCCTTTGGTAGTGTGATGGCATAAACCTTTTACGTATAATGCGTTTAACCTCATCCCATGAACCAACTTCGGGTTCCCCATAATGCCTACGACCACTCACCAATTGATTCCACCAAATGGCAGCATAATCACAAAATTCAACAACAACAAGTTTAACCTTTTTAGACTCACTATAGTTATGACATTCAAAAACCCTTTCAACCTTCTTTTCCCACTCCAAATAAACTTTAGGGTCACTCTTACCATGAAAAGATGGTATTTTCATCTTAATGCTACCCAAATTGGTGTCAATTTTGGGTTGGAGATTATGTCTAGACCCTTTAGACTCACTTTCTTAGTCATTATCAGAACCATCCCCTTTAGACGTTTTAGGCATATCATTCAATAACCTAGTTAATTTGTCATCTTGTTTTTGAAATTGTTTTTGCATATGTTCTACTACATCTCTCAATATATAAGCTAAATTTCCCAAAGTCAATGGCTGTTCAGATGACATGGTTAAACCAAAAGACTAGAAAAGAAAACAAAAGAAGAAGACGTGATCCAGTGTTATACTCTGGAGGCTTCTTATGGTCAAAGGCAAAACAAGAAAAGATCACTCCCTCACGTATTTCACTCATAAATAATTGAATTCCTTATAGAAATTAAATCAAATTGTTCTAGTAATCATAAGAACAAGTTTTTCACAACCTCTTAATGTTTATTAATTCTGAAGTTCAATAGAACACTCGTGAATCAATAAAACGAATTATAAGTGTGTGAACAAAACAAGCTTACAACTAATCGAACAATACTCAATTAACCCAAAAGAAAAGCTTTTTAAGAGAAAACAAACAAAATTACCCAAATCAGAATTTTAAGAATGAAGAACAACTCCAATCAATTAAGAAGAATTGCAGAATCAATCAATCAAGAATCAATTCTTCAAGCACTACCTAACACAAATGGTTAGGGTTAGCTTTCTGTTCCTTTCTTTTTTTTTTTTTTGAAATCTGCCTTGGTATGCGGGAAGCAATGAAAATAGTATACCTTTTTTTTTATAATGATGCGAACAGAAATTGAAATGAAATAGAAGATAGACTCTTAATTGAAAAGAAAGTAAACCAACTTAGAAGTTTGGCTCTGATACCAAATGATACGAACTCGAACCGAATACGTTCAAACACCAAGATAAGTAATGGTGAGAAAATCAAACTGATAAACGCTCTCCCTATTTAAGAGGAAGCACCCTTACCAATAAGTTCGAATTTGTCAGCCCAAAATCTAACTTGAAAGTTTGCAATTGATTATGGAACTAACAAACTTAGCAATAGAACTACTAAGCCCTTTAGTTATAAATAGATGAAGAATGTTCGAACAACCCAAGAAACTAATAAAAAGTTAATTGATTGATCAAACATGTAGATATGAAACTAAATCAAACAAGTTAATTTAATCTCAAGAAATTCAATAAGGAGCACCTTAACGAATAAGAGTTAACAACTCAAATAAAACTTCATTCAGAAATATATATTGATCTTCTTGTTGTAGCTGAGAAACATAGCTATATTTATAGAGCTTTGAAATGATTCTAAACCCTAAAAGGACTAAGAGATAAGGAATCAAAATCAAACCCTAAAAGACTCCTAATATATGGCTAATCTTATCCCTATAAGGAAGGATAAGATAAAGAGTAATCTAACCCTAATCAAAATCCTAAATTCATGGGAGGAAGTTCTCTTTATCCAATACTTCCAAAAGTAGAGGAAATTAACTAAAAACGGGTCCATTACGAATGTTTTCTTGAAAAATTCGAAGCTCTTTTTGTAGGCAGCTTATATACTATAAGGCATGGTCACGCCTTATGGAAGTTGAACTTCTGCCCCCTTTCTGTGCAGCTCATAGGTTGTAAGGCATGGTCACACCTTGTGGAAGTTGAGCTTCTGCCCCCTTTGCTCATTAATAGCAATTAATGTCACTATCTTTAAGGCATTGTTATCATCATCAAAACCATCAAAAGCACTGGTGGGTGCTACTCGTGTTAGCTACAATCTAAGGCAGTGTACCTATCGATGCAGTCTAGCACTAATGGCGAGTATCAAGGTCGTATTCCTCGGGAAAGTGAAAGCCCAGAGTTACTCCTTTGTTCTTTGTTATATTAACCTAAAATGGATAATGAATAAATTCTAAACTAACTATTAACTACAAGCTAAGTTCTGAGGGAGATGCAGGAGTAATTGATAAATGAAATAATCAAGACAAGAAGACAAACCCAAAGGGAATCTAAACTAGTTGGCAACCGAAGAAAAGATAAAGGATCGGTGAGTCTAATTATGCTACCCGTGGACGAATTCTTAACCGAATTCGGTTTCTCTATCGAGATAACCGAATTCCTAAACCTAATAACCTAATGTTGGAATCTCTTCCTAACGATTGATTCTTAAATTAGCATTAAGCTTTAATCCGCCTCTATTAAGCTTTGTTAATTCTTAATCCGGCTAGTTAATTATCCTTATCTCTAAGCGATTATTAACCAGTTCTTGTATTCAAAATTCCAATTGCCAAACGGATTTCTCAATCTCATAAAGCAATCTAAACATCACAATTCACAACGTCTCATGAATAATGCATAATCTTATTAATACTGAAAACAAGAAGAATACAAAACCAACTCAAACAATCCAACAATATAATATCAAGCCAACACAATAAAGAAATCCCAATGGATTAAATCAGTCTAGCTAAACATGTTCATGTTTAACACAATCTACGAAATCAATTACAATGAAAGAATAATGAAAATACAACATGTACACCGTTTTCTCTCGAATTGGATAAACAGCTCCAAATCTGGATCTACACTTTGATTAATCTCCCAAACGCCTCTTGAATTGCTTCCACTACGGTTTGCACTTGGGACCTTGCGATTCGGATTCTTACTCCCCACAACTCTCTCTCAGACTCAATACCTGCGTAGAACCGAACCACCGCTGTGGCTCTATGTCACTTCTTCCCCTCTCTTCTTTCTAAGAAAATTCATTTTTCTTATATATTTAACTCAAAGACGGCCGTGTTCAAGGTCGGTCAGGTCAAGACGGCCAAGTCCGAGCCATCTGAAACTGTGGATCTCACCTGCGTGGTTTCACCACGGCCGTGTTTCTCCTCGTGTTGGCCACCACGAATGGGGGTGGTGGCTACGGAAACCGTGCCCAAAGTGCAAATTTCAAGATTCAATGCCAGTGGTTGAGCACGGCCAGAGTCCAGGCCGTGATCAATGTATGCATTGCGGGCTCTTGTCCAATATTGATGAATTCTCATCCGTTTCCGCACGTATTGATCTATAATTGCTTAAACACCGATGACGGTCCTATAAATATTCCTGAAATGCAAAAGAACACAAAACACGGGTGATCTGGGAATAAAAGCACAATAATTGCTAAGAACATACGCAATAATATGCAAGCAAATATGTGTAAAACTATGCTCATCAAATTACCCCACACTTAAGCTATTGCTTGTCCTCAAGCAATTAACAACTCACCCCATAAAACTACAGTTAGCAATTCCTTACAGTTTAGGCGCCTAGTCCACAACAGATAATATTCAACACATCTCAAAGGATACTCAATCATGAATCGAATTGCAAATCATTAACAAAGAATGAAAATAATATTAATGCATGAGTAACTTAAATGACAACTCAACACAAACATCATGAACCAATGCCTCACAGGGATCACTCAAGTCGCTCAACATGTATATTAGGTAAATAACAAATCCCTCAAAGCAAATGCACAAGACCTGCTCACCATAAGCTTGCTCATAAATCATATCTTCGCTACTGTGAATAAGTAAATACCAAAATTAAAGGGTCTTTACCAAGGTTGTAATGGGGCTAGGATAAAGGTATGGAGATTTGGATAGAAGTATGAAAATGCTGGAATTCGTGCGATAAACAATAGTATATGCTCAAAGGATTAAATGCCTAAGATCACAAAAAGAATCATTCACTAAAATCCCTACTTCATAGAATAACGCTCGCAAATGCTCTAAATCCAATAAAAAGATAAATAATTAAAGAGATTTGTTTATTATGTTTTTTTTTTCTCTTCTTCTTCTTTTTTTTTTTTCAAAAGAAATGAACTAGCAGCTTATTAGCGACCGCTACATACAACTCGAATAAACATAAAGAATAATAAATACAAATTGGATCAAAGGGAGCATTTAAAATATCAAAAAGATTTAGTAAATTTACCAACATAGCAACTAGAATTTTAATCCCATATAAAGTTGAACAAATCATAGAAAGAAATTCCAGCATAAGGGTAAAGGAAAGATAAATGTAAAGAATGGTATAATTGAAGTGTATAGGTGTAGATTATGAAGAAAAGGTTAAGGCTCAAAAACTGGCTAACTAATGGAAACATAAGGTGATAGGCTTTTGGTCAAATGTGGTGAATCCTAAATCGCCCAAATCATCTCATGGTATTCACAATATTCATGTAACTTCAACACGCATTACAAAGCAAGTTCTAGAAGCAAAGTTAAGTACAATGCACACTCAAACAAGAAATATAAAGAGCATAAGTATAATGAATGCTCAACTGGCTCAAAATCTCACTTTTAGATGTGGTATTAGGTGTAGTTGGTTCGCAACATCATTAATTGAATCATTACTTAAGAAACACATGCATATGATATTATCAACGTTCTAAGTTAAAATTCGACAATTCGAAAAAATAATTAAATAACACCGGTTTAACCCTGGTAGGTTGATGTAAAATACCATAAATTGTTTTCTAAGGATAATGAACAAAGAAAGAAAAGTAACTACAATTCTATAAATCAAGTCATCAATCAGCTCAAAAATAGCATACTCAAGTGCATAAAAACACAGTGTCCTAACATCCCCTAAAAATACACAACACCTAGCCATGGCAATTTCAGATATATTAAAAATCCATATGAGAGATTAGGGTTTACCCATAAGCACCCCACACTTGAAGAACACACTGTCCTCAGTGTAAAATGTTATGGATACCCCGCATGGAATGCTCAATTAAGAGAACAAAGGCAATACAATCAAAGTGCATGACATGTATGAAAAATAAAGTAAATAAATGCAGAAAAATAAAAAGATCTAGGGGACTGCCCTGATCATCCATCGAGGCTGATGTTGTGGAAATTCAAAGGCTCTACCTGTAGAATCAAAATAATAAAATAAAGAAATAAAATCGAAACTGAAAATATGAAAACTAAAACTAATAAAATGTTTCAAAACAAAAGGTTAAAATATTAAAGATTAAAGATAAAGTTTGGGGTGCCTCCCAAAAGCGCTTCTTTTTTATGTGATGAGTCTTCTTAGCTGGACTCATGGTGAAAAGAAAACGTTGGGGATTGGCGACCATCCATCCTTCTTCCAAGCAAATGGCTTCAAATATACGCTTAGAGGGATAATCATCAACTTCCTCTTCCCGACAGTCAAGCAAGCTGCCAGTATGATGGGCAAAACTCGCTCCTCATATATTTGCACGTAGTCATGATGTTTCAGGGCTCTTCCAATTTGAAAGCTAGAGTTTTAACAATTGGAAGGATCGACGGGGCAATTTCTTCAGGAGTGTTGATGGTTTTCTTCAGTCCTTGGCTTGGTTCACTTGCTAGGAGAAACTCGAGCTCCTCCAAGACTTCTTCATTGGATAACTCGTGCTCATCTTCCATCATCGAAGGGACTTGTGGAAAATCTACCAACAATTCCTCTAACTGCAACTCAACATCATCAACTGTACATTCCAATTGGTAGTCTTTCAGAGGGATTATGTTTGCCTCTTCCTTTTCTACTTCCATCTCCATGTTCAAGAAATCGTCTGCACGTACATTATCGTCAAACATAGTAGATAAACCAGAAAATTCTCACCGAACGCCAAGTGATGGCGCTCAAATGCTCCCTCGGATTCAGAGTTTAATGGAGTTCCCCATTGTTCGCCGCTAGTAACTGAAAGATCAAGCCTACTTGATGCTCTATGTTCTTAATTGAGGCTTGTTGACCTTTAAGTACCCTCTCTGTTTGTTGGAATCTTTCTTCAATACTTGTTATGAACCTCATCATCAGCTCCTCTGACACTAACTCTTCATCTTGAGTTGAAGGTGCAAGATTAGGCTGCTGATGTAGTTGCTGAATTCCTAGTGGTTCTTGGCCATCTAAGCTCCATCCAAAGGGTGAATGAGTGCTCCACTCTTGATTGTAGGTGCTTCCATACGAGTCATTTGCCCAACTTCCCATATAATTCACCTGTTCATAGTTATAAGAACAATGAGCAACATCACTATACAATGGACAATCATTACACACATGTAAACCACAACAAAATTCACAAAAGACTTGAGATGAAAGGATAAGAGAAGAGAGTTGATCGGTAGCCCTGCAAAATGATTCCACTCGATTATCTAAAGATGCTCGGGCATCCTAATTTTTAGCACTCTCTTGGTCCCTGATCCCATTTTCCAATGTGTCATACAAAGAGTTTGAATTTAGCATTGAACCTCCTTATCATTCACTATCTGAATCATAAACTTAAACTAAATAAATATGAACAAATAAAAAAAAATATTTAAAGAAATAAAAATAAAAATTATAAAATAATAAGAAAGAGAGAAAAAAAATGGCTAAATTAATAAATAGCAAATTTCACTCTAGTTTTCAAACAGTTCCCCGGCAACGGCGCCAAAATCTTGGTGGGTGCTACTCGTGTTAGCTACAATCTAAGGCAGTGTACCTATCGATGCAGTCTAGCACTAATGGCGAGTATCAAGGCCGTATTCCTCGGGAAAGTGAAAGCCTAGAGTTACTCCTTTGTTCTTTATTATATTAACCTAAAATGGATAATGAATAAATTCTAAACTAACTATTAACTACAAGCTAAGTTCTGAGGGAGATATAGGAGTAATTGATAAATGAAATAATCAAGACAAGAAGACAAACCCAAAGGGAATCTAAACTAGTTGGCAACCGAACAAAAGATAAAGGATCGGTGAGTCTAATTATGCTACCCGTGGATGAATTCTTAACCGAATTCGGTTTCTCTCCCGAGATAACCGAATTCCTAAACCTAATAACCTAAAGTTGGAATCTCTTCCTAACGATTGATTCTTAAATTAGCATTAAGCTTTAATCCGCCTCTATTAAGCTTTGTTAATTCTTAATCCGGCTAGTTAATTATCCTTATCTCTAAGCGATTATTAACCAGTTCTTGTTATTCAAAATTCCAATTGCCAAACGGATTTCTCAATCTCATAAAGCAATCTAAACATCACAATTCACAACGTCTCATGAATAATGCATAATCTTATTAATACTGAAAACAAGAAGAATACAAAACCAACTCAAACAATCCAACAATATAATATCAAGCCAACACAGTAAAGAAATCCCAATGGATTAAATCAGTCTAGCTAAACATGTTCATGTTTAAAACAATCTAGGAAATCAATTACAATGAAAGAATAATGAAAATAAAACATGTACACCATTTTCTCTCGAATTGGATGAACAGCTCCAAATCTGGATCTACACTTTGATTAATCTCCCAAACTGCCTCTTGAATTGCTTCCACTACGGTTTTGCACTCGGGACCTTGCGATTCCGGGATTCTTACTCCCCACAACTCTCTCTCGCACTCAATACTGTGCAGAAACCGAACCAGCCGCCAGGGCTCTATGTCACTTCTTCCCCCTCTCTTCTTTCTAAGAAAAATTCATTTTTCTTATATGATTAACTCAGCACGGCCGTGTTCAAGGCCGTGCTGAAACTGTGGATCTCACCAAGTAGGGTTTCACCACGGCCGTGTTTCTCCCCGTGTTGGCCACCACGGAGCCGCGGTCAGGCTGTGGTGGCTCTAAACCGTGCCCAAAGTGCAAATTTCAAGAATCAATGCCAATGGTTGAGCACGGCCAGAGTCCAGGCCGTGCTCAATGTATGCATTGTGGGCTCTTGTCCAATATTGATGAATTCTCGTCCGTTTCCGCACGTATTGATCTATAATTGCTTAAACACCGATGACGGTCCTATAAATGTTCCTGAAATGCAAAAGAACACAAAACACGGGTGATCTGGGAATAAAAGTACAATAATTGCTAAGAACACACGCAATAATATGCAAGCAAATATGTGTAAAACTATGCTCATCAAGCACCATCATTAGCTATCTTCAAAACATGCTCCAAGTAAGAATTTAAGGCTTACTTGAACTTCTTAGCCCTTACTCATGTCATTAGTCCTCCACAGGCTAGTGGATTCATGCTAGTTGACTTAGATGCATCCTTGCTTGCATCACCTTTCCATCACACACTATTACAACTTGGAAATCATTGGCTGAAAAATTTCTTTACAAGTATTTTCCTCCAGCTAAAACTGCTAAATTGAGAGGTGACATTTCTTCTTTTGTGTAGATGGACGACGAGAGCATGTACGACGCCTGGGAGAGGTATAAAGACTTATTGAGATGCTGTCCACACCACGGTCTATCAGTATGGATGCAGGTTTAGACCTTTTACAGCGATTTGAGCCTTGCTACAAAGCAAATGGTGGATGCTAGAGCAGGTGGAGCTTTAAACAGCAAGATGCCGGATCAGGCGCAGAACCTGATAGAGGAGTTGGCAATGAACAACTACCAGTGGCAATCCTCTAGGAGTCAGCCGGTCAAACAAGGAACGGTCAACCATTAGACTCCTCACCAACCTTAGCAGCTCAAGTGGAGCTTCTGACTAAGAAGTTAGACCAGCTTGAGATGCCGGTTCATGCAGCCCAAATAAGCTGTAAATTTTGTAGTGGTCCGCACTACAGTGCAAACTGTAATGCGGCAGGTATGTTTGCTTCTAGTAATAATTTTTCCTCTATTGTTTCTGCTGACATGAAATAGGTAGACTACATGGGTAATGCTCCTAGACAGCTTAACAATCCATACAACAGCACATACAACCCCAACTGGCGTAACCATCCAAATTTCAGGTGGAGAAATAACAACGCCCAGGGTCCACCGGGCTTTCAAAGACTACATCACCAGCCACCGTAACCATAGCAGCAGGCTATATCATCACAGCCCCCTCCACCAGCCGAAAAGAAATCTAACTTGGAGGAGCTGATGATGAAGTTTATCACGTCGACGTAGATGAGATTCCAGCAAACAGACAATGCCCTTAGAAATCAGCAGGCATCCATCTAGAATTTAGAGAGTCAGATTGGGCAGATTTCTAAGATGCTGCTTGAGAGGCCATAAGGATCGCTCCCTAGCACAACAGAGAAGGTTGATAAGTAGTTTGGTAAGTTTCTTAACTTGTTTAAACAACTGCGGATTAACCTGCCTTTTATTGAAGCTATTTCGCAGATGCTGAAGTATGCAAAGTTCTTGAAGGAAATTTTGAGCAACAAAAGTAAGTTGGAGGATTTGGGACTCGTGACTCTAAACGAGGAGTGTTTGGCTATTCTTCAGAACAAGCTGCCACTCAAAAGAAGAGATCCAGGGAGTTTTACTGTTCCTTGTGTCATTGGTGATTTGCCTATTAGTGGTGCATTAGCTGATTTAAGAGGTAGTATAAATTTAATGCCCATTAGTCTGTTTAATAAATTAGGTTTGAATGAACCTAAGCCCACTAGGATGAGCATTCAATTAGCTGATAGAACTGTAAAGATTCCTAGGGGTATAGTTGAAGATGTACTTGTTAAGGTAGACAAGTTTATTTTTCTTGTAGATTTTGTAGTTATGGATATGGAAGGTGAGAGTACTGTACCTTTTATCCTAGGTAGACCCTTTCTTGCAACATCTAGGGCTGTAATAGATGTTTGTGATGGAAAGCTTAAACTTAGGGTAGACGATGAGACCATCACCTTCGACCTAACGACTACTGTGAAACACTCTTTAGACCATGATGATGTTGTATTTTCTATTGATATTGTGGATAATTTGGTTGAGTCTCACTTACAGGAAATGTTACTTGATAATCCTTTGCAGGTAGCCTTGCAAGGAGAGGAAGAGAAGCTGTCTAACGAGCATGTGTTGGAGCAACTCGCTAGTTTATTGGCTACTGAGCCTAGCTGTTCTACTGATCCTTTTCTTTCTCTTGACATGTCAGAAGTGCGGAAAGGGAAGTCTTCTTTTGAGGACCCCCCGACCTTAGAATTGAAGGAGCTGCCTAAGCAATTAATCTATGGATTCTTGGATGGGAAAGAAAAGTTACCGATGATTATTGCAGCAGATTTAACACTTGAGGAGCGAGAAAAAACTCTAGATGCGCTCAAGAGGTATAAGAAGGCCTTCGCCTACAAAATCGCTAATATTCCCGGGATCAACCCAAGTTTCTGTTCTCATAAGATTCTTATGGAGGATACCTATAAAGCAGTAGTTTAGCCATAGAGGCGGCTTAATCCGAACTTGAAGGCAGTAGTGAAAAAGGAGGTAATTAAGCGCCTAGATGCAGGATTAATTTACCCTATTTCTGACAGTTCTTGGGTGAGCCCTGTGCAGGTTGTGCTGAGGAAAGGAGGCATGACAGTAATTCGAAATGAGCAGGATGAGCTAATACCTACACGGATGGTAACAGAATTCCGAGTTTGCATCGATTACAGGAGGCTTAATGATGCAACTCAGAAGGATCACTTCCCTATTCCTTTCATTGATTAGATGTTAGAAAGATTGGCAGGACACATGTTTTACTGTTTCCTTGATGGTTTTTCAGGATATTTTCAGATCCCAATTGCACCTGAAGACTAAGAGAAGACAACTTCCACCTGCCCCTATGGGACATTCATTTATAGACGAATGCCTTTCGGCTTATGCAATTCGCCGGCTACGTTTCAGCGGTGTATGATGGCCATTTTTATGATATGATTGAGGAGTCGATGGAGGTATTTATGGATGACTTCTCTGTTTTTGGTAACTCATTCTCTCACTATTTGGCAAATCTATAATGCATTTTAGCTAGGTGCATTGAGGCTAACTTGGTGCTAAATTGGGAAAAGATTTCATTAAATGTAAAGCAGTAGCAGTAGAAATCAAACATGTAGGCACAATTTTCCTGTCACCCGTGAACACAGTTTTTATTTCCCCATCTATAACCATTTTTACTTCCTTCATTAAATAGTCAACTATGACATGGTTTCTAGACAACCAATCTATTCCCAATATCACATCAAAATCTCACAAATTGATCACAATTAGGTCTACAGCATATTTGTACCACAAATCATCACGGAACAAGCCCGAACTACAGTATTCACCATTGTTACTCCTCCACCAGGCATCGAAACACAAATATCATATCCTACAGATTCAATGCCACAATGCATTTTCAATGCAAAATCCCATGAAATGAATGAACATGTAGATCCAGGGTCAACTAACACATATGCATCATGCCTACAAATAGGAATTATACCAGTTACTATCTCTGGAGAAGTAGTTGCTTCCTACCTCGTAACAGCATACACTCTTGCCTGCAGTAAGGACTGGTTCGCATCTTCAATATGGACATATGCTGTTGTAGCTCCACTTTTACCTCCCCTACCTCTTCCACGACCAGTCACTGCAGGTACTACATTATCCCCAACACTACTTTGTCCTCCTGAATGGTAGGTACTATATGCTCCTCTACCTACTACACACTCATTGCCATAATGCCTAGGTTTCTCACATCTATAACAAGCCTGCACTCTCGGTCCCCAACACTCTCCTAAATTGGTCCTTCCACAAGTGCCACAAACAGGTCTATATCCTCTACTAGTAAACCTAGAATTACCTAGCATGTTCGCTGATCCACTACTTCTACCCAAAGTTATACTACTTGGCCCTCTAAACTGATAACTACCTCTTCCTCTAAAACCTCCTCGCTGACTTCTTGATCCTCCTCTAGGTGTAAATGATGCACCTCTAGAGAAATATGGAGTAAATGTCCCAATTATCTTCTTTTCCTTTGCTTCTAATATATTTCTTTCTAAGAATAATTCTTTTGCTCTTGTTGCAGCTTTGCAATAAAGCAATAAAGGTAGGTGGTTGCACTGTTAACTTTTCACATATCTCCAATCTCAAACCCCTCTCAAATCTATTCCTCTTCAGTTCATCAGTTGCCACTTCCTCTGGTGCATACCTGGATAACTTTGTAAATTGTAATTCATAGTCAGTAACAGACATCTCATTTTGTTTCAATTCAAGGAATTCAAGTTTCTTCCTCTCTTGATATATTGGTGGCATATTCTTCCCATGTCATGGTCAATGGTTGTGATTGGCTACCCGGGACTGTCTCCCACCAGTTTTTAGCATCCTTAAGAAATAATGAGGTTGCATACCTCACTTGCATTTGGGTCGTCGGTTGGGTATTAAAAATTATGTAAACACACCTTTAACAGACTTCAGCCATTCCTCTGCTACAATTGGATCATTTGTCCCCTCAAACTCTTTCCCCCCATGCATTCTTAACTTACCAACGTTTGCATCAAATGCAAGTATGTTTAGTGGAGGTGGTGGTTGTTGTTGTTGAGCTAATCTTCTTAACTCTTCAGCTATTGGCTGAGCATACCCTTCAGCTCTTCCTTGTGATCGTTCAATTTCATACATCTGTTCTTGTTCAATATGATGTGCATGAACTGACTCATGTGAACCTACTGGGCCAGTAGAGTGCTCATCCATGCCTATATCATTAACAGACTTTACAACAATAAATGCTTTATGCATAATTACTATATGCTTCCATGTTATGCTCTTAATCCCCTCTATTCCCATTAATTCAATCAAATAAACATTTAACACATTGGAATATATTAAAAATCCCAACACACTTTAACATATCACAACACATACACACCTTCATATAACATAACATAAACACAAATATAAGTACTCATACTTATGTCCCAACGGTCTAATCCCCACTCTGATACCAAAAACTGTAGCACCCAAACTCAACATCCAATTGTATAGCAATATATATATAATTAACTTTATAAACATAATTTATTACTTAGTTACAATATACATTCATACAATTTAAGTGGTATAACATACTTAATATACATAAGGAATATTTATACATTAGTTTAATTTACACAAGTACTCAAAATGCCCCAATGCTTGAGATAACTCCTCTGATCCACCTGATAATGTTTACTGATGCAAAGAGAGCAATGCACAACTAAGGCTATCTACAACTGCACTAACCTGGAAAAAATTGCTAAGGAATGAGCTAGGGACTCAATAAGCATTTAATTTACTAAAATATAGTATATTAGGCTAGAATTATCAAGTCATTATCAAATACGAAAAATTATACCAATACTTAACTGACAATCACAAAATCAACCATTTCAATTATTCTCATAAATAAATAATTTCATCTCACATAATGCAAATAATCTCAAACTCAACCAAGTCAAATAATTCAATTCCACATTATTTCTATCAAATTAGGATCAGATGACTCATCCTCACATTTTCACATTTCAGTGACCACTTGACAAGACTATCTGCCCGACTCAGCTTTCCCGATCATAAAATATCAATTCAAGAGTCATCAATCCTTAATCACAATCAATTCACTTTACAACAGGCCAATAACATAACCAATATCAACTCAATCAACCAAGAGATTATCAAGATCAAATGTAGCAGTTCCTACTCAATATACACAAAGTTTAGTCTATTAAATACTTACCAAAATTTATAGGATAACAAAGTAATCCTATTCTTTTTCTCTTACCACTTCCTTGCCTTTGGACGAACCTATTCACATATTCAATACAAATACAATTCAATCACAAGGCATAAATATACATATCTTTAATATCCATAGAACATGACATTTCAACAAAATAACATATATTCTTGATGTTAATATGATGCATGAGATGAATGACATTAAATCAACATATTTGTTGATGTAGGCAGCTTGTAGGTACTGACTTAGAAATTACACCCAAACTTATGTACAACTAATAAAAATCTCATCTTTTCCAAAATTACACTTCCATTTTTATAGAAACCGTAGCAAAAAGAATCACTTCAAAATCATTTGTATAAAAATAGTTATGGCATTCTCAATACAGTTGCTCTAATTTCCATTTAAACAGAACAGTAAAAAGTTTCCTATTAAATTACTAGCCAAATGAATAAATTTTCTGATGAAACTCTACAGATATAAATTTAACATCCTAAAGTTTCTATAGACACTAATTTTACTCAATTTGGATTTCTCTAGCTCAAGTTGTGAAACACACAATTAGTAACAAATTTCTGAATCCTAAGTCCGATTTCTCCTTAAAACAGTTTCGAGCAGGCCATATTAAGTTCAATATATCTCATGTTATACTCAACCAAAAATTATGAAATGTCACAAATATATAAATGAACAACTTTTATGTTTAACTCTTTGTTTGGTTCAGCCTCTAAATGCCTCAAAATATCAGCAAAAAAATCAGGTCACCTGCTGAACCACAAATAGAGCAGCAGCAATTCGTCACCTTATAAGTTCATACTCACTCAATGTTATGCAAAACCATTTTACACAAATACTCCTGAAACATATATCTACAACTTTCATGTTGGAAATTTTCGAGATTAAGCCTCTAAAGTCACGAAATCAGAGGTGAAAAATTCTGCCCATAAATTTCAGCTTCAAGATCACAAGTAATAGCATGTTCACTCTTGATTAAAACAATTCCAAAACACATAATCATCAATAATTTCATATCATTAATCCTAATTTACAGCAAAACAAAGAAATTAATATTACTCACCTTTATTTCCCTTGATTATGAAAGCCCAAATCCTTCAAACTTATAAGAAGAAATAGATTCCCACTTACTAAAAGTTTGTAGAGTTTGATTAGGAAATCAAAATTTAAATGAAAGGTTTGAAGAAGAAAAGGAGAAGAATGAGAGAGACAAAGAAGAAGAGGCAATAGGAAGTATATGTAGAAATGAAGAAATGAAGATGTGGTAAATTGGTGTAAAAATAGGAAATTTTATAATTTAATCCTCTTTCTTTCTAACTTTCCAATTTAGTCCAAAGTCATTACTTTTCAATTAAATCAATATGTAACTAAAAAATTGATTTATCTACCACATAATATAATAAAATAGGTCATACATAATTATGATACAGATGACATGTTTAATAACATGCTAATGAATATTAATTATTAATTAAAAAAATTCGGTTGTGACATGATACCTCATTCTATACCATATAGATTGCTATGCCTTAGCAATTGTGGTGAGATTAAGGTGAATAAGCAGGTTATTGTACCCTTCACAATAGGTAGATACACAAATGAGGTGCTATGTGATATAGTGCCAATGCATGCAGGCCATATCTTGTTAAATACACCAGGATCAATTTGATAGAAAAGCTCATCATGTCTTTTCTCTTTCCTTTTCGGTGTCCATGGTCAGGTCTTGTGTATTATGTATATAGGCAACTCTTTCTATTATTAAAGGGTTAATTACTATTTCCCTCCTATGTTTAGGTCCAAATGAATGAGGGCTTTCGCACTATAAAAAGCACATGCAACTGACTACTTGACGCTAATGAGCATATTATTTCAGTTTTCTACCTTGCGGGAAATCAAGTTATGCGTTCTTTGAAGAACTTCTTGGACTTAATGAACACTCGCGCTAGTGAGTATAGACTTATCTTCACGTCCATCCTTTCTCTGAACAAATACTTCTAAAATTTATCCAACCCTAGTCCATATAATAAACATTACAATTGGGCTTAAGTAACATGTGATATGCAGCCTATTCTTGAGTATTAGACTTCAAATAGCTTGACTTGATTATCTTGGGATTATCTTGTTTTGATCATGCCTCCATATGTTGGACTGAGCTGATAAGAGTATCTTGAGGCCCATTATCTTGATTAAGCCTACTCTCATTTAGAGTTTGAATCGCACTAGGATTTCTAGTGGAAATAAGATTCTTTTTGTCACTTGAACTCCTCATCTCATCAGAACTCGTTGCCGGATTGGGATTCCTAGTGGAATTAGGACTCCTTATTAAAGTAGGATTCCTTGAGCAAGTAGGATTTGCATTATTAGGTTTTCTTATTAGAGTAGAATTTCTTATATATTCTTATTCATGATTTGCACCATTGGGATCTTCATCATTCCTTGCTCCTTTAAGGACGAGGCATAACTCATGTTGTTTTCAATTAATCCAAGCATAATACTAGCCGGAATTCAAGCGCTCTGATGTTTAAAATGCATATACCAAAAGAATTTGGGTCGGAGTGTTTTAAGTAGGCCTATGTGAATTTACCCTTATTTTTGTTAAGCTGGCTCATAAACTTTAGGACTACAAGAGTTGTTGCCCAATCAACTCTTCTCTTGTTCTTGATTTGACTTTAGTTTATCTATCTTTCTGTATTTATTTATTCATATTTAGCATCTAGTTTCTTCTAACTATTCTTGTTTAGCTTGTTTTCAGATTCGGATAAAAAAAAGAAAAGAAAGAAAAGGAAAGATAAAACAAAGATAGAAAAAACAAATCTTGAAAAAATTTGATCTCTACTTATGATTCTTAAAGAATCTTAATTTTGATAAGGTTATTGACTTTGTCTTGAATATAGTTGGTGTTTTAATGAAACCTTAATGCTAATTTCATGTTTCATGATGATATTAGGATTGTTATGAGTCATAATATTGTTGGAATTTATATATTTCCTAATCCTTAAAGGATTCTTAAGCTTGATACACTATATCTTGAAAGGAATCCCTATTTACAAGGGATTAGGTGGCTGACTTATAGAGAACTATGTAATACTCTTTCCTATTGTTTTGATACTTAAACACATGTTTTTAGGGTGATCTGCCTTCATTCTTTTTCTTTGCAAATTCTTATTTTTGTTTTCTCTTCAAGATTGGGCAGATTTGGCATTCTTGGTGATCATAGAGGTAACTCCTAATCTTGAACGAATTTCCTTGAATTTTTACATCTTAGATTGTTCCTTTTCATGTTCTTTAAATCTTTTTGAGTTTTCTAACATTCTTGAACACTAAACTCTTGTTCTTATTGCTGTTTGGTTTGGAATTCAAGATTCTTGGCCAGAAATACTTTCTTGATTCTTGACGATTTTCCTTAAATCTTTGCATCTTAGATTTATTCTTTCAAATGTCTTTTGAATCTTTTTGAGTTTTATTTTATTCTTAACTACTACTTTTCTTGATTTCATTGTTGTTTTGCTTAAATTCTTGAGTTTACCCACTTACTCAACTAGTCTTTTAAAGCTTGATTCTTTGTGTGTTACTTGTATAGTTTGAAACTTTGTGTATGAGTTCTTGATTCGCATAAGAACACTTGAGAACAAGTCGCGTAGTGTGGGTTTCAGTCTTGGGTGTTAACGTTATTGTGTATAAACATGAGAGCAAACACCCATTTTTGGAGAGTAAACACATAAGGGTGCAATTGGTGAGGTCCTATTGTTTTTTATTCTTATTTTGGCATACTAACTTTTTCTTATAGCAATGTCAAATACCTCTAGTGAAGGTGAAAGAGAGGAGAATGTGCCTCAACTTAATCATGGCATATTCGTGGCACAAATACATGAAAGTGAAAGAGTGCAATGGAGTATAATGAACATCAATAAGGCTATAGAGAGGATGTGGTTAGACATGGCAGCCAACCAAAGAGCCATATTAGAGCAAATCAATTCTAATGCTCATTTAGGAAATAATAGGTAGAACTTGGTAGGTAATGAGGAAGATTTAGATCTAGGCTATGATGATGATGATAATGCCATAATTGTGGGTGTTGGGCATGGCATGGGTAGAGGATCTAGGGGATGCCGAGATAATGCAATGGGTAGAGGGAATCGTGGAGGTGAGTTTGGTGGTTACTATGGGTATAAAAAATGATGTGGATAGAAATTTGGGTAGCATCAAACTTAGGATTCCTACCCTTTTAGGCAAATAAGATCTGGAGGCATATTTGGAGTGGGAAAAGCTAGTAGACCTTATCTTTGATGTTATAACTTTTATAAGGAAAAGAAGGTAAAGTTAGTGGTTACTCAATTTTCTGAATAAGCAATAGTATGGTGGGATCAATTGGTGGTGAGTAGGAGAAGAAACATGAAAGAACCTATTGATACTTGGCATGCTCCCAAAACCATCATGAAAAGACGTTTTGTACCTAGACATTACCATAGGGAGTTACATCAGAGACTCCAAGTTTTGAAGCAAGGTACTAAAATTTACAGGATTATTATAAGGAAATGGAAATGCTCATGACAAGGACTGATTTGGATTAAGATAGAGAAGCTACCATGGCATATTTTATTGGTAGGCTTGATAAGGAGATTACGGATAGGATCGAATTGTAACATTATATAGAACTTGAGGGGTTAGTTCATCTTGCAATTAAGGTTGAAAAGCAATTAAAACCAATGGGTGCAACAAGGTCTGAACAGAAAAGCACTTCAAGCAATAGGCCTAATTGGCCTAATCAATAGATAGGAAACAAAAGAGGAGATGACAAGGTTATTTTTTATGGGAACAAAAGTAAGAATGTTTTGGGCAACAAGGAGATCAACACAACCAAAGCTAATAAAGGGAAAAATAGGGACATTAAATGCTTCAAGTGTTTGAGGCATGGGCACATTGCTTCACAATGTCCTAATAAGAGGATAATGGTTGCTAGAGAGTAATGAAGATGAGACGCCAGTAGTGATGATGGTATTGAGGGTCCTATGAGAGGTGATCTTTTGGCTGCTAGGTGCACACTTAATGCGCAAATGAAGGAGGAAGATAATATAAAGCAGCAAAGGGATAACATGTTCCACACTAGGTGCCATGTGCAAGGTAAGACATGCACTATCATTATTGATAGTGGTAGTTGTACAAATATTGCTAGCACTTTGATGGTAGAGAAATTGGTAGACATTATGATTAATTAAAGTTTTTACTTTATTTCAAGCAAAAATTTCATGTATCTTGTGTTCTTATTTGAATGCAAAACTTACTTATCAAAGAGTTTATCTATCCTTATGGCGTACTTGGAATTAGGGTTTAAGGGACTTAGTTTTCCTTAGGTTCTAATTCTTGATCATCTTACAATCTGATTAGACGATCCTAGTGTTTGATTTCAAGTTGGTCTTTGGGTTTTCAAGTTAGTGATTCATCGGTTCATAAGGACTAGCCCTCATGGATTCTATTCTTAGAGGTTCTTTAACACCTAATATAACACAACCCAAATTACATCACTATATGCATCATAAACATCGAAACATGTGCATTCCCGCTTTGATTAATCAAAAGCAACATGATTTCTAATTTACGCATGTGGATTGCATCTCGTCTTGCTAGATAATCAAGTCACGCCCCAATGCTACTAGTCAAGCTTTTCAATTGCTTTTCCATGATTCCTTATGCTAATCCTTGTGTCGTTAGAATATTGGGGTGTGCCTCGATTCTCTTCTTTCCCTTTTTCCTCCAGAAGATTTGTCTATGATAATTTGGAGAATCAAATCAATACTTGATCAACTAATTTTCTTTCTTCGCATTCATCCAAGCATTGGATCGGGCTTATAATTACCACTTCCATGCTCTTTCTCTCAACAACGGTGTTTATGCTCCCCAAATAAAACCAAACCATCATATTAGACAAAGAAGAATTGACTGGTCAACAACTCTCACAGTCCCAAATTCTCTAATCTAGAATAATAAAAACAAGGGAGAATTTGCATGGGCATACCTAACAATACCGCAAGCCAAATTACATAATTATATGCGTCCCGAACATCAAAACACACACATTCTTGCTTATATTAATTGAAAGCAACATGATTTCTCTCTTACGCGTGTGGATTTACGTCTCATCATGCTAGATAATCAAGTCACAGCCTAATGCTACTAGTCCAGCTTGTTAATTACATTCCCATGATTCCTTATGGCAATCTTTATGTTATCGCAAGTCCTCGTGCCTAGAAAAACATGGAATGATGGAGATCCCAATGGTGCAAATTCTGAATCAGAATATTGTGGCGTGCCTAGATTCTCATCGTTCCCTCTTTCCTCTAGAAGATTCGTCTGTGATAATTTGGAGAATGAAATCAATACTCGATTAACTAATTTTCTTTCTTCGCATTCGTCCAAACATTGGATTGGTGCCTATAATTGCCGCTTCCATGTGCTTTCTCTCAATAGTGGTATTTATGCTCCCCAAATAAAATCAAACCATCATACTAGATAAAGAGGAGTTTAGTATCAACAACACTTACAGTCCCAAATCTTCTGAGCTAGAATAACAAAAATAAGGGAGAATTCACATGGGCATGCCTAATAACACCTAAGCCAATTTACATAATTATATGCGTCCCAAACATCAAAACACGCACATTCCCACTTGGATTAATTGAAAGCAGCATGATTTCTCCCTTACGAGTGTGAATTTGTGTCTCATCCTGCTAGATCATCAAGTCACGCCCTAAGGCACCAGTCAAGCTTGTCAATTTCATTCCTATGATTCCCAAATCTTGTCTCATTAGGAGTCTTTGTGCCTAGAGGAACATGGAATGATGGAGATCCCAATGGTGCAATTCCTGAACTAGAATATTGGGGCATGCTTCGATTCTCGACGTTCCCTCTTTCGTCTAAAAGATTCGTTTGCGGTCATTCTAAAAATGATGTCGATACTCGATCAATTAATTTTCTTTATTCATATTTGTCCAAGCATTTCATCGGTGCCTATGATTGCCACTTCCATGCGCTTTCAATCAATACTCATATTTATGCTCACCAAATAAAAGCAAACCACCAAATAGATACAGATTAGATAGAGTGGAACAAAGGAAACAAAATATGAAAACTTAGGTGGGATTTCATATTTGAGAAGGAAAAAAATCATAAGTTCTTTATTATCTTCCATACGGCTAAGTGAAATATCAAATCAAATTTACTTAAACACAAGGGTTGACGAAGAACACAAAAGAAATAAAGGACATAATTGATAAGTCTTTGTTCGCTAGAGCGAGTCTCGGTAAGTCCACAAAGTTCTTAAAAGAACTTATATCCAAATTTTTTGCAAGATAGAAAACTCAAATTATATGCTCACTACCCTTAAGTATTTAGTTGCATTCAATTTTTATAGTACGAGAGAGTAGTTGACTGGTCAACAACTCTTGTAGTTTAAAATTTTATGAGCTAGCCTAACAAAAATAAGATTTCAGATCCAATAAGGAAAGAAATCACAAGTTCTTTATTCTCTTCTATATAGCTAAGTGTAAAGATCAAATCAAATTCATTTAAACACAAGGGTAGATAAAGAACACAAAAGAATGAAAGGACATGAGCGATAAGTCTATGTTCACTAGCATAAGTGTTGATAAGTTCCCAAAGTTCTTGAGAGAACCTATAACTTGATTTCTTGCAAGGTAGAACACTGAAATAATATGCTAACTTGCCTCAAGTATTCAATTGCATGTGATTTTTATAGTTTGAAGCCCTCATTTCATAAGAAAAAAGAAACTACAAGATAAATTGAATAAATGAATAAAGAAAAATGACTAAACTAAAGTCAAATCAACAACTAGAGAGTAGTTGACTGGTCAACAACTCTCAAAACCCCAACCTTCATGAGCTAGCTTAACGAAAATAAGAGAATATTCGCATGGGCCTACCTATACTTGGATTAATTGAAAACAACATGATTTCTCCCTTACATGAATGGATTTATGACTCGTCCTGCTTGATTATTAAGCTAGGCCCTAATGCCACCGGTTAAGCTTATCAATTGTGTTCCTATGATTTCTTATGCCAATCCTTGATGTCATCAAGAGTCCTCGTGCATAGAGGATCAAGAAATGATGGAGATCCTAATAGTGCAAATCTTGAATCAAAATATTTAGGCATGCCTTAATTCTCGTTGTTCCCTTTTTCCTCTAGAAGATTCGTAAATAACTATAAGGGGTGGCTACCCTTGTTTCCTAAATAAAATTACGCATCTAGGTCAAGCTCACAAGCATGTGCTTCCTTGTTTCCTCTTTAAGCTTATTTCCTTGCTTCCTCTTTAAGAATCCGGCCTTCCCTTGTTCCCTTGGGTAAAATTTCATCCAAAACTTAAGGATTCATAGCCTAACATGTTGAATTAGGTTAATAACAAGATTAGGCTTGATTAACTCTAACTCTTCATGTGACATAGAAGGCTTGGCCCAAATGTCTTGAATAAGACCATTTAAGGCCTCCTTCATTCTCTTGGCTCTAGCTCTTGTAATTGGGCCTCCCTTGATGAATAATGGATCACCTAGGCTTGGAACTTGATCTCTTTGACTTAGTTGGCTAATTGGCTACTTGGCTCTTTCGGATAAGGGGTTGGATCATTCCCCCTCTCTTCAAAAGGATGTGTCCTCAAATCATAACCTACATCAAAGAGAATTAAATCAGCAACATTAACAGTAGCACTAACATTATACTCACGAGTTAAATCAAGTTTATAAGCATTGTCATTGATTCTTTCAACAACTTGAGAAAGACCATGTCCCCTTGGGAGTAGTTTGGGACGCCTTTGAGCTGGAAACCTTTTTTTTCGCATATGTACCAAAACCTAATTTATAGGCTAAAAAATCACTTTCTTTCGCCTTGTGTTAGCTTGAGTAATATATTGCTCCATCCTCTTTTCAATGTCTAATAGCACCTTATCATGCAATTGCTTCACATATTCGCCCTTCTTTGCACCATCTAAATTAATACGCTCATGCATGGGCAAACGAGATAAATCTAATGGAGCTGAAGGATTGAAACCATAAATAATATCAAAAGGTGAATATTTAGTAGTAGAATGCACACTCCTATTATAAGCAAATTCAACATGCGGTCAACATTCTTCCCAAGTTTTCAAGTTCTTTTTAATGATAGAATGCAAGGCACTATACAAAGTCCTATTAACCACTTCCGTTGACCATCGTTTTGTGGATGATGGGTAGTAGAAAACAATAGCTTAGTACCTAACTTGCACCAAAAAGTCTTTCAAAAGTAACTCAAGAACTTAGAATCTCTATCACTCACAATGGTGCAAGGCATGCTATGTACATGCACAATCTCCTTAAAAAACAAATCAGCTATATGTGATGCATCATTGGTTTTATAATATGGAACAAAGTGAGCCATCTTAGAAAACCTATCAACAACCACATATATTGAATCTTTTCCACTCCTAGACCTAGGTAAATCAAGCACAAAGTCCATGGAAATATCAATCCAAGGTGTACTAGGAACAGGTAATGGTGTATACAACCGATGAGATTTAAGCTTGGATTTGCCTGTTTGCAAGGAATACAATTATCACATATTCGCACAACATCACGCTTCATATTAGGCTAAAAGAAATGTTCATGCAACACATCCAAAGTCTTGGCAATACAAGATACCCCATTAACCCACCCCCATGAGCTTTCCTCACAAGCAATTCACATAGAGAACATAGGCACACATAAGCATTTTTCCTTAAACAAGTATCCATCATGCTTGTAGAATTTTCAAAAGACAACTTTCCCACAAGCACTAAACATATTGCGAAAATCAGAATCATTCATATAGAATTCCTTAATATGCTCAAGTCCTAATAATTTTGCATCTAAAATGGAAAGAAGCGCATACCTCTGAGATAATGCATCTGCTACAACATTATCTTTACTTTGCTTATACTTGATAACATAAGAAAAGGATTCAATGAATTCGCTGCATTTAGCATCTCACCTATTCAACTTGTTTTGTCCCTTCAAACGCTTTAAGGATTGATGATCGGTATAGATCACAACATCTTTAGTCCAAAGGTAATGTTGCATGTCTAAAGTGCACAAACCAATGCATACATCTCTTTGTCATATGTTGGATAATTCAAGTATGGCCCATTCGACTTTTCACTTTGGGCATCCTTCTTGCATCAACACAGATCTTTCTTTTAATTTGGTTCTTATTATTGTTCTGTATTACTTGTTTAGTCTTTTTGTTTTGAATCTGTTTGATATCAAATCAGATTCAGCCTTGTTAGTTATCATTAAGACAAAAAGGAGGAAGGTTTGGGCCATTGATTAGTTTACATATTTTTTCTAAAAAAGCTACAACAAAGAAGGAATTCGGCTAGTATTGGAAAATCCTAATCATAGTTGGATTTGGAGATCTTGTTTAAAGAGGAATTTTAATATATCTCACATTAGGATGTGGTCTAACATACCTATTTGGATTGAAATTACTGAAATACAAATCCTAGTTCTATTGGGATAGGGAATTCGGCTACTAGAGGGTCTTTACCTAAGATCCTAATTTTTAGGAATGTGCTTCTTTTGCATGTTTGAACAATTCTTATTTTGAAATTTTGGCTATTTTTATTTCTCTTCTTTCAATATTATTTCTTTGATACATCTTTTGCATTTTTTTGAAGTTCTCTTTTTATTGCTTCTTGTTTATTATATTTTCTTATTTCTGTCTGTTTTGGTTCAAACTTGTTTGTACAATTTCAGTTTTAGAACTTACACATAACAAGCTAGTTGAATTATTTTAAAGTGTGATTCACTTAAGACCATAAAAGAATTAGCTAGAGTGTTATGACGAAAATCGAGAGAACATTGGTTTTGAGTACACACGAGTGACCAACCCCATCAATTGAGTGGGAACATAAAAGGGAGTGCTTGTGAGGGTCTCAATTTACATTTTATTTTATTTTTTTCCTTATTACTAACTTTTCTTTGAAGATTAGTACAAGGAGATGGAGATGATAAAGATGAGAACCAACATATATGAGGACATGGAGGCTATCATGGCACATTTCTTGGCTAGTTTGATCAAGGAGATAGCTGACCGAGTGGATTTACAACCTTATATGGAGTTAGAGGAGATGGTACAATTGCATATAAGGCAGTTTGGGCCTAATTAGCTCCATCAAAGATGACCCATGCATGTGGCTTAAAGAAACTAGGGTTTTTACTTCTAATGGGCGGCTACATAGTATTTTGGGAGTATTAGGACTTTCTTTTAGTTATCTATTTTAGTTAGAATGTTTATCTCTATCCTATTTGAGTTTTCATTCCTTAATATCTTAGACTTAGGGTTTTCTAAAGGCTATAATATTTATACTCAAGAATAGGCCGCTTATTACATATTACTTAAGCCTAAATGTCATGTTTATTATATGGTCTAGGGTTGGACGAATTGTAGGAGTATTTGCTCATTTAAAGAAGTCTTTTAATAGTTAGGAGTCTTGTTTTAAGTTATCTTTTAGTTTAGGAGTTCTATTCCTAGTCATATTGTTATTTGCTTCATTATCATTATAGAATTAGGTTTTCTTTAAGGCCTATATAAGTTAGTACGAATTTCTATATAAAGGGAGTTGTTGAATATTGATTATTTTAGAGTTAATTCTATTCTTTTGTTCTTTATGAACTTGGTGAATTTATCAAGTGAAGGCTTGGTATTTTACAAATTTAGTTTAATTTAAACTTATGTTTATGTTAAACCACCTTTAATTCTTTATAATTAAGGTTCTTAAGTATAAGTTATTTAAGGGACTTGTTGAGAGTTAGAATTTGTTTGCTTGATTAGGTGAGTGATCCTTGGTGAAGACATCAATATTGAATACGGGTTTGGCACAAGTTAGCCACATTCATAACATTCATATCATCAAGGCTAATCTGTCGGAGCCAACCATGGCACAAGTTATAAAGCATTTGGAGCGTATAAGGGCACAACTTTGAGATTTTGGTGATCCAGTGGAGAGGGTGGAAACAAATAAAATATGGCCCTAACAACAACGCCAACCACATAAACCAACATGCACTTAGACAAGTTTGTAGAGGGAGATGGCATGATGATGATGATGATGAGCCTATTAATGATAATGAACAAGGGCGTAGAAGGTAAGATAACAACTTTGGAAATATAAAGATGAAGATTCTTAAGTTCCAAGACCAAGTCGATCCTGAAGCATACTTGGAATGGGAAAGAAAGTAGATTTCATCTTTGATTATCATAACTACACTCAAGAGAAAAAGGTAAAACTCGCAACTGTTGAATTCACAGATTATGCTATAATTTGGTAGGATCAATTTTTATTAAGTAGGAAGAGAAACGGAGAAGTGCCTATTACTAGTTGACAATAGATGAAAGCCGTCATGAAGAAGAGATTTGTACCCCAACATTACTATAGAGATGTATGCAATTAACTACAAAGATTGGTACAAGGATCTAAAAGTGTGGAGGAATACTACCAAAAGATGGAAATTGCAATGATAAGAGGCAAAATAGAGGAGGAAAGAGAGGGAACTATGGCACGATTCTTGAGTGGATTGAACAAGAACATTGTTGATGTGTTTGAGTTGCAAGACTATATTGAGATGGAGGACATGCTACATAAAGCCATCAAGATTGAAAAGCAATTAAGGAGTAAAACGACTAGGTACAACTTGGGAAATACAACTTCCACATGGAAACCGAATTGGAAAGATAATGACAAGAGCTTTTCTAAGCCCAAAGTAGATGTTAACAAGAATGGGAAAGATTTGGGCAACACTAAAACGTAAGGTAAACCCGAAACTTCTAACACTAGATCTCGAGATATTAAGTGTTTTAAATATTTAGGGCAGGGACATATTGTATCACAACGTCCAAATAAGCATGTAATGGTGACTACACAAAATGGTGATATTGAGAGTGATAGTGATGATGATGAAGAACGCATGCCCAAGCTTAAGGATGCAAGTGACATAGATGAGCAAATTGGGCTTAATGGTAAGTTGTTTGTCACAAGATGTGCTGTTAATATACAAGCAAAGGAAGAGAATGAAGTCCAAAGAGAGAACATCTTTCATGCTAAATGCCAAGTCCAAGACAAGGTGTGTAGTTTGATTATAGATAGGGGCAGTTGTACTAATGTTGTTAGTGCTAGTTTAGTTGATAGGTTGCGTTTACCTACTACTAAACATCCAAAAACCATATAGATTGTTATGGTTGAATGATTGTGAGAAAATAAGGGTAAATAGGCAAGCATTAATATCAAAGAAATTGGGTGTTTGCATGGTATGCCTAGAACTATTGTTGGTGATAGGGATGTAAAGTTCTTAAGCTACTTTGGGAAGACTTTATAGGGAAAGTTGGGAACTAAGTGATTGTTTTCTACTACCTGTCATCCACAAACTGATGGTCAAACTGAAGTAATTAATAGGACTTTAGGTACTTTGTTGCGTACTATGGTTAAAAAGAACCTAAAACCTTGGGAAGAATGTTTGCCGCATATAGAGTTTGCATATAATCGTAATGTGCACTCATCTACTCAATTATATCCTTTTGAAGTTGTTTATACTTTTATTCCTTTATCTCCATTAGATATGATTCCTTTACCTTTTAGTGAACGTGTTAATCTAGATAGAAAGAAAAAGGGAGATTTTATGAGGAGTTTGCATGAGAAGGTGCATGCAAATATTGAAAGAAAGAATACAGTTTATGCTCAACAAGCCAATAGAGGGCGTGTGAAGTTTGTTATTGAACTTGGTGATTGGATTTAGGTGCACATGCGCAAGGAAAGGCTTCTTTCACAAAGGGGTTCCAAGTTACTTCCATGAGGAGATTGTCCTTTTTAAGTTCTTGAAAGGATTAATGATAATGCATATAAATTGGAATTGCCCAATGAGTATGGAATTAGTGCTACTTTTAATACTGCTGATCTTTCTCTTTTTGATTTTGATATAGGTGACGATTCGAGGATGAATAATGCTGAAGAAGGAGGGAATAATGCAAATCCTAAAGAATGATGGGATGATGCGATTCCTATTTGCACTAGGATTCCTACTCTAATAAGGAATCCTACTTTAACTAGGATTCAAGATCCAGTTCACATCTATGGAGGCCCAATTACAAGGTCCAAGGCTAAAAAGATAAAAGAAGCTCTTAATGGGCTTATTCAAGATGTTTGGGCTAAGGACACATCAAGGCTTGAAGAGTTAGATTCAAATTCAAGGCTCATTAATCTAATTCAGTTTATTGGGCTTGAATAAATCTAATATGGGCTTAATGAGCATAAAGGAGCACAGAATGGAGTTTGGGCCTAATTAGCTCCACCAAAGATGGCCTATGCATATGGCTTAAAGAAACTAGGGTTTCTTACTCCTAATGGGTAGCTACATAGTATTTTGGGAGTATTAGGAATTTGTTTTTAATTAACTATTTTAGTTAGGATATTTATCTTTATCCTATTTGAGTTGTAATTCTTCAATAGCTTTCAATTCGGGTTTTCTAAAGGCTACAAAAGCCTAGTACGAATTTTCAAATTGATTGATTGATGATTAATATATTTTGTGAGTTTATACTCTATTTTTAGTTCTTGTTTATAGCTAATTCAAACTTATCAAGGAATTTATTGTTTGTGGCGTTCAAATCTGACTTATCAATTTAGAATCCATACTAAATTGTGGCGTCTTCTACCTCTAATACCTTAGTTTTGATAGTTTAATATACTTGAAGGGTCTAAGGTTTTCATTGATCTGGTTCTAGATAGATCTTGGGCAATGAATTCAAACTTGCATATGGATTGATATAGGTTAGGTTCGTATCAGCCTACCTAATGACACTCCAATTATATGCATCCTAAAGATAAAAAAAAAAAAAGAAAACCTTGCATTCCTGATTATATTATGCTTGGATTCATTGATAACATTATGATTTCTCCATTACGCGCATGGATTTACGTCTCATCTTGCTTAATCTTAAAGCAAAACCCTAATGCCATTGGTCAAGTTTATCAATTGTATTTCCATAATTTCTTACGCAAATCCTTGTGTCATAGTGTTGTCGTGCCTAGAGGAATAAGGAATGATCGAGAACCCAATGGTGTAAATCTTGAACTAGAATATTTGTTCGTGCCTCAATTCTCATCATTCCCTCTTTTCTCTAAAGATTCATCTACAATCATTCAGAGAATGATATCAATACTCGATCAACTAATTTACTTTCTTCACATTCGTCTAAGCATTGGATCGGTGTCCACAATTACCCCTTCCATGCCATTTCACTGACAATTGTGTTTATGCTCCCTAAATAAAACCAAACCATCATACTAGACAACGCGATACATAGGTAGGATTTCATATACGATAAGAAAAGAAATCACAAGTTTTATTATTCTCTTCCGTACGGCTAAGCATAAGGATCAAATAGAATTTTTATAAATACAAAGATAGACAAAGAACACAAGTGTGAGTCTTGATAAGTCGGCAAAGTTCTTGAAAGAATTTATAACTTAATCTCTCATAAGGTAGAAACTAAAATAATATGCTCACTAGCCTCAAGTATTCGATTGCATGCAGTTTTTATAGCGTGAAAGCCCTCATTCCATAAGAAGAAGAAACTAGAAGTTAAATATGAAAAAAATAAAGAAAGAAAGATGAATAAACAAAATTCATATTAAGGACCAGATATGAGTTATGATACGAACCTAACCTATATCAAAGGATGCAAGTTTGATTTCATTACCCAAGATCTATCTAGAACCATATCAATGGAGACCTTAGACCCTTCAAGTATAATAAACCATCAAACCTAATGTATTAAAGGTAGAAGACACCATAATTTAGTGTTGATTATAAATTGATTTGAATGGCACAAATAATTAATTACTTAATAAGTTCAAATTAGCTATAAATAAGAACTAAGAATAGATAAACTCACAAAATATATTAATCATCAATCAATCAACTTGGAAATTCATACTAGGCTTTTATTGCCTTTAGAAAATCCTAATTCTAAGCTATTAAGGAATTACAACTCAAATAGAATAGAGATAAACATCCTAACTAAAATAGATAACTAAAAACAAAGTCCTAATACTCCTAAAATACTATGTAGCCACCCATTAGGAGTAAGAGACCCTAGTTTCTTTAAGCCACATGCATGGGCCATCTTTGGTGGAGCTAATTGGGCCTGAACTCCCTTTTGTTCTCCTTTATGCTCATTAAGCCCATATTAGATTTATTCAAGCCCAATAAACCAAATTAGATTAATGAGCCTTGAATTTGAATCCAACTCTTCAAGCTTTAATATGTCCTTAGCCCAAATATCTTGAATAAGCCCACTGATAGCTTCTTTTATCTTCTTAGCCTTGGACCTTGTAATTGGGTCTCCATGGATGTGAAGTGGATCTTGAATCCTAGTTGGATTAGGATTCTCAATGTCACTTGAATTCTTGATGTCATTTAGACTCCCAAAATCATTAGGACACCTTGTTGGAGTAGAACTCCTAGTTAGAGTAGGACTCTTTGTTAGAATAGAATTATTCCAGCTAGTAGGATTTGCCTAATTAAGATTCCTTGTTGGAGTAGGATTTCTTATGCAAGATGGGTTCTTATCAAGTTGACTGGTCGTAGTCCTAAAGTTTAAGAGCCAGCTTAATGAAAATAAGGGAAAATTTATATGGGCTTACCTAATAACACTCTGACCCAAATTACTTAATTATATGCATCCCATGGATTAATAAAAAACAACATGATTACTCCCTTACGCGCATGGATTTACGTCTCAAAAGAGACAAAAAAGAAATGAATAAAATGAGAATATAGCTAGGATTTTAGATTTGATAAGGAAAGAAATCAGAAGTTCTTTATTCTCTTCCATATTGCAAACATAAGGATCACATTGAAATGATTTAAAGACAATGGTATACAAAGAACATAAAAGAAAGAAAGAACGTGGGATAAGTCTAGGTTCAGTAGCTCGAGCCTTCATAAGTCTGCAAAGTTCTTGAAAGAACCCATAACTTGATTTCCCGTAATGTAGAAAGCTGAAATAATATATTCACTAGCCTCAAATATTCAATTTCATGCGCTTTCATAATGAAGAAACCTTTATTCCATAAAAAGAAGAAACTACAAGCTAAATATGAATAAATAAGCTAAAGTTAAATTAAGAACTAGAGAGGAGTTGACTAGTGAACAACATTCATAGTTCTAAATTTTATGATCTAGCTTAACAAACACAAGGGAGAATTTATGTGAGCCTACCTAATAACACTTTAGTAGAAATTACTTCATTATAATACAAGCGGGAATGCGAGCATTTTGATGTTTGGTACGCATAAAATGAAGTAATTTGTGTGGGAGTGTTATTAGGTAGCCCAACGAGAATTTTCCCTTATCTTTGTTAAGTTGGCTCATAAAATTTGGGACTACGAGAGTTGTTGACCAGTCAACTCCTCTCTAGTTCTTAATTTGATATAGGTTTTTTTATCTTTCTTATTTATTTACTCATATTTAGCTTCTACTTCTTCTTATAGAATGAAGGCTTTCGCACTATGAAAACCACATGCAGCCGAATATTTGAGGCTAGTGAGCATATAATTTCAATTTTCTACCTTGCGGAGAATTAAGTTATAGGTTTTTCAAGAACATTGTGAACTTATGAAGACTTCACTACAAACCTAGACTTATTGCTCACTTCCTTCCTTTTATTGTGTTCTTTGTCTACAAAACCCCATTTTTGGCCCCTGTACAGTCGATTTAGACTGTTAGAGCCCATCGACTATGTTCATAGATGAATTAGCTTTGCACAGAGTCGATCATCTCTATGGGTTAAGGCATTTAATCAATTTGATTTCATACTTATGCTTAGCCATGGAAGAGGATAAAGAACTTGTGATTTCTTTTCTTATAGTATCTGAAAGCCTACCTATGTTCTCATTTGTTATTTTCTTTTGTTCCTCTCTTTCTAATCTATCTATTTTATGATGGTTTGGTTTATTGGGCGAGCATAAACAGGAGTGTTGAGTTAAAGTGCGTGGAAACAAAAATCATAAGCACCGATCTAATGCTTGGACAAATGCTATGAAAGAAATTTAGTTGATTAAATATTAATATCATTTTTCGAATTGTTATGCTCTCTAGGTGCATTACCCATATAGTGTACCTATTCAAGGTCAGCAAGAGGATGGAGAAGGAGAAGAAGTGGTAGGTGAAGCAAACATACCTCCCGCATTATAGTTTGCACCGTAGTGCGTGCCACCATAGAAGTCGCAGCCAATTTGTGTTGCATGAACTGGCATCTGGAGCTGGTCTATTTTCTTGGCCAAGAGCTCCACCTGAGCTACCAAGGCTACTATAGAATCTAATTGGTTAACCACTCCTTGCTTAACTGGCCGACTCCTAGAGGATTACCACTGATAGTTGTTCATGGCCATCTCCTCTATCAGATTTTGCGCCTGTTCTAGCGTCTTACTGTTCAGGGCCCCACCTGCTGCACCATCTACCATGTGCCTAGTAGCAAGGTTCAAACCACTATAGAAAGTTTGAACCTGCATCCATACTAGTAATTTGTGGTGCGGGCAACATCGAAGCAAGTCCTTGTACCTCTTCTAGGCATCATACATGTTCTCGTCATTGAACTGCATAAAAGAAGATATGTCATTTCTCAATCTAGCGGTTTTAGCAAGAGGAAAGTACTTATATAAGAACTTCTCGAGTGACTGCAACCATCTCTTCGCTCGGTCCCTAAAAAAGGATGGAAACAGCCTCAACCGAATGGCATCATTAGTCGTTCCATTTATCTTGAAGTATCACAGATCTCCAAGAAATTGGTTATGTGAGCATTTGGGTCCTTGCTTGGCAGTCCCCTAAATTGTACACTATTCTGGACCATTTGTATCACGTTCGGCTTTATCTCAAAGTTATTGGCTGCCACAGGTGGTCGTAATATACTCGTCTATGTCCCTACAAGAGAAGGTCTAGCAAACTCGTACATTGTCCAGTTTTCATTTGCAGCTTGGTTGTTCTTATTGTATCCCATCTCTGTTGGTCTATTCATAAGGGCTTCAATCTTTATCCGCAGCTCGTCTTCTTCTTGCATACTCTTCCTCAAAAGATGGAGGGATCACTCTAATTCAACAAGAGGGTCTACAGGAGTAGGATTAGAGCTCCTGGTCATAAACTACCTAAAATTAAGAGGCAGCAACTAAAGAACACATAAATGAATAAAAGAATAAAGAATCAAAAGACAGAAAACAAAAATGGCTAGAGTAACACAAACACAAATTCACTCTAGTTCACACAAAGGGTTCTCCGGCAACGGCACCAAAAACTTGATGAGCTATTGATGTGGCTACAATCTAACATAGTGAACTTATCGATGCAGACTAGCACTAATGGCGAGTATCAAGGTCGTATTCTCGGGAAAGGGTGAGCCTAGAACTACTCCAGTGTGTTATGTTATCTAACCTTAACTAATAGTGAAGAAGTTACTAATCTATGACTAGGTGCAAGCTAAATGATTAACTAAATGCTAGGCAATCTGCAAAGGTTTAATGAAACAATCGAGGAAAGAAAGCAAACCCAAGGGGGACCTAAACTAGTTGGATTTTAATAGAGGTGGAAATTAAATTGATTACCAATTATGATTACCCATAAGCGAATTCTAAATTGAATTCGAGTTCCCTCTCGAGAACACCGAATTCCTAAGCCTAAGAACCTAAAAAATGGAATCTCTTCCTAACGATTGATTTTAGGTTAGCCTTAAGACCAATCTATTACTATTAAGAGTTATTAATTCTTAATCCGGCTAATTAACTACCTTTATCTCTAGGTGATAATTAACCAATACTTGCTATTCAAAATTCCAATTACTAAATGAATTTCTCAATTACATAAAGCAATCTAAAGAACACAATTCACAATGTCTCATGAATAATACGATATCTTATTAATACTGAAAGCAAGAAGAATATAAGAATTGATAATCAAAATCTCATAAACATGAAGTACAATCCAACAAACAAAGGAACCCCAATAGGTTCAGCAGCTCTAGCTACTCATGCTAATGAATAAAACAGAATAAAGAATAAATGCAAAAGAGAAAATTGGAAAGATGTACACCTTTCTTCTTCAAATCAGATAAATAATCTTTAATCTTCAAATCTGAATAATGAACCTCGAATTGCCTCTTGAATACCTTAAAATCCACTTTTAATCTTTAATGCGATGCTTAAACCATTGAAATACGTCCTTCAATGCGTGAAAATAGTCTCCCAAAGTCAAACGTTGAAGGTCAGAAATGTCGAACCCCTTCAAATAAAGCAAAATAGCCTATATAATTATTTCAGCACGGGCTTGCATAGGCTGAGTCCAGGCTGTACTCAACTTTTGAGTCCAAAATCAACCCCTTGCTCCCTGACCGTGCGCTTGCCAGTGCTGAGCCACCACGGGCCGTGCTGGAGACCGTGGTGACCTTGGAAACCATGCTAAAAAGCCTTACTTGAAGATCAAAGGCCAATGGTTCAGCAGGGTTAGAGTCTAGGCCATGCTCAACCTTGAAGTGCAAGCCTTTGTCCAGTTTTAATGAATTCCAATCCGTTTTCATACGTATCGCACTCAACACTGATAATGTGCATAAAAATGCAAGTAATTGGGCATATAAACATGTGTAACACAATGCATATCACTATGCTTGTGTTTAAATTTATTCGATTTGATCCTTAGACTTAGCTGTACGGAAGAGAATAAAGAACTTGTGATTTCTTTCCTTATTGGATCGGAAGTTCTATCTATATTCTGATTTTCTTTGTTTCTTTTGTGTGTCTCTCTAATCTCTATCTAGTATGTTGGTTTGGTTTTATATAGGGAGCATAAACATGAGTGTTGTCATGTAAAAGTGCATGGAAGCGACAATCATAGGCACCGATCCAATGCTTCAGCGAATGCGAAGAAAGAAAATTAGTTGATCATGCATTGATATCATTCTCCGAATGGTCGCCAGAAATATTTTAGAGGAAAGAAGGAACGCCAAGAGTCGAGGGACGCCCAAATATTCTGACTCGGGATTTGCACCATTAGGATCTCCATCCTTCATTATTCCTCTAGGCACGAGGACTCATGATGACACAAGGTTGGGCGTAAGGAGTCATGGGAATGCAATTAACAAGCTTGACCTGTGGCGTTAGGGCTTAGCTTGATGATCAAGTAGGAGAGACGTAAATCCACGGGCGTAAAGGAGAAATTAGGTTATTTTCGATTAATCCAATCATAATACAAGTTGAAATCCGAGCTCTTTGATGTTTGAAATGCATATAATGGAGTAATTGGGGTCAGAGTATTTTTACATAGGCCCACCCGAATTTACCCTTATTTTTGTTAAGTTGGCTCATAAAATTTGGGACTTTGAGAGTTATTGCCCAGTCAACCCCTCTCTAGTTCTTGATTTTACTATAGTTAATTAATCTTTATCTTTTTTTGTTCATATTTAGCTTATGGTCTCTTCTTCTTATGGAATAAAGGCTTTCACACTATAAAAATTGCACACAGCTAAATACTTGAGGCTAATGAGCATATTATTTCAGTTTTCTACCTTGCAAGAAATCAAGTTATATGCTCTTTCAAGAAATTTGTGGACTTATTCATAAGAACCCATATAGCATAAGGAACTCTACTCCAACAAGAAAACCTAATGATACAAATCCTAATTGCTCAAGGAATCCTGCTTCAACAAGGAGTCCTAATTCCGCTAGGAATCCTAATCCAGTAAGCAGTTTTGATGATATTAAGAGTTCAAGTGATAAAATGAATCCTATTTCGACTAGGAATCCTAATCCATCTGGGAGTCCTAGTTCGATTTAAAGTCCAAGTGAGATTGGGCTTAATTAAGACAATGGGCCTCAAGATACTCTTATCAACTCAATCCAACATATGGAGGCATGACCAAAACAAGATAAGCCCAAGATAATCATGTCAAGCTATTCAGAGTCCAATACTAAAGAATGGGCCACATATTACATGTTAGTTGAGTCCAATTGTCAAGTTTATTATGTGGACTAGGGTTGGACAAATGTTAGAAGTATTTGTTCATTTAAAGAAGTCTTTTAATTGTTAGGAGTTTTGCTTTAAGTTATTCTTTTAGTTTAGGAGTTCTATTACTAGTCTTATTATTATTTGCTTCCTTATCATTATAGAATTAGGTTTCTTTAAGGCCTATATAAGCTAGTACATAATTTGTATCTAAACAGAGTTGTTGGAAATTAATTATTTTGGAGTTAATCTCTTTTTTTGTTTTTATGAACTTGGTGAATTTATCAAGTGAAGGTTTGGTATTTTACAAACTTAGTTTCATCTAAACTTTTGTTTATGTTAAACAGCCTTTAATTCTTTATAATTAAGGTTCTTAAGTACAAGTTACTTAAGGGTCTTATTGGGAGTTATAGATTCTTTGCTTGATTAGATGAACGATCCTTGGCGAAGACATCAACATTGAATACGGGTTTGGCACAAGATAGCCATGTTCATATGACTTCTCAACACTCGCGCTAAGCGAGCATAGACTTATCCCTCACGTCCTTTCTTTCTCTTTTGTTCTTTATTTATACTTGTATCTAAGTCAATTTGATTTGATCCTTATGCTTAGCCTTACGGAAGAGAATAAAGAGCTTTTGATTTCTTTCCTTATCGGATCTAAAATCCTACCTATATTCTCATTTTGTTTGGTTCTTTTGTGTCTCTCTTTCTAACCTCTATCTAGTATATTGATTTGGTTTTATATAGGAAGCTTAAACAAAAGTGTTGACTGAAAAGCGCGTGGAAGCAGCAATCATAGGCACCAATCAAATGCTTCAACGAATGCAGAAAAAGAAAATTAGTTGACTGTGTATTGCTATCATTCTCTAAATGATCGCGGATAAATATTTTAGAGGAAAGAAGGAATGCCGAGAATCTAGGAACGCCCAAATATTTTGACTAATGATTTGCACCATTAGGATCTTCATCCTTTTTTGTTCCTCTAGGCACGAGGACTCCTGATGATGCAAGGTTAGGTAAGGAAATAAGGGGACATAATTAACAAGCTTGACCGATGGCATTAGGGCTTAACTTGATGGTCAAGCGGGAAAGACGTAAATCCAAGCATGTAAGAGAGAAATCATTTTGTTTTCAATTAATCCAAGCGTAATACAAGCCAAAATTTTGAGCACTTTGATGTTTGAAATACATATAATGAAGTGATTTTGGTTGAGTGTTTTTAAGTAGGCCTACCAAACTAGCACAACGAATCATACTCCACCAAGGAGTCTTGATGATGCAAATCCTACTAGCTCAAGGAATCCTAATCCAATAAGGAGTCCTTACTCCACTAGGAATCCTAATCCTGCTAGGAGTCCTGATAATATTAGGAGTTTAAGCAATAAAAGGAATCCTAATTTAAATAGGAGTCCTAGTTTGATTCAAATTATAAGCGAATGAGCTTATCCAAGATATTTGGGCTAAGAATACATCAAAGCTTGAAGAACTGGATTTAAGTTCAAGGCTCAATAGTCTAATTCAGTTTATTGAGCTTAAATGAATCTAATTGGGCGTAAGAACACCAAAGAAGTTGAATTGGAGCATATGAAGACTTTGGGCCTAACTTGGCTTATATTTTGAGGCCCGTCTATATGACTTATATAAATTAGGATTTTATGGCTTATTTTGGGTGGCCACACATGTATTTTAACCTAATTAGTTATCTCTTTTAGTTATGAAGGTTATCTTTATCCTAAATGAGATTTAAATCCTTACTAGTTAAGATTTAGGGTTTTCTAAGGCCTATATAAGGCTAGTATGAACTTTTATGTAATGAAAATTATGTAGAAGTTAAATTTGAATGATAATTGGTTATTAAACCTTGAAGCTGTTTGCTTTATCTGTGTTCTTGTGTAGAATGCATGCTTAAGAAATATTCAAGTAGATTGATCATCTTATTGTGGAGTATTTCGATATTGGGATTTATGAATAAGTTTTTGAAATTCTAATTCTTGATCATCCTTCTAAGAAATCTATTTTCTAACCTTTCTTAGAGGTTGAACTGAATTGTTTCTTGGGTTTTCATATTAATGTATTGGGTGTACATAATTTAAAAAGAGTTCCCAAGCTTATTCATGGAGGTTCCATAATATTTGGTATCAGAACTTTGGCTCTAAATCAGGTTTAATCCTTTTATATTTTCATTAGTTAATTCTGATTTTTTGGGTTTCTCTTTTCTTTCTTTTAATTAGGTTCTTATTATTATTCTTTGTTTGTCTTTTATTTTGAATATGTTTTCTATCAAATCTTATTCATCTTTGTTAGTTATCATAAAAACATTTTAAACAAATATTTATTTTGGTGATTTAATTATGTCCTTTTTCATTTATCCATTCATTAAGATAGTAATTCTTTATTACATCTTGTTCTTATATCTCTTATTGTGTTTAGGCTTAATCTTGTCCATTAAGTCTAGTTTTGTCTTCTACTTGTCGTGTCGTTTAATTCTGATTTGTTTTGAGTATTACACACGTGAGTTGTATGTGAGAGATGTATTATCAAAAAGATTGCCATGAGCAACAAAGGAACAACTTATTTCACACAAGATGTCATGTACAAGGCAAGGTGTGTAATGTGATTATTGATAGTGGGAGTTGCACTAATGTTGTAAGTACTCTCTTGATTAGTAGATTGGGGTTGCCTGCCATACCACACCCATGTCCATATAAGCTTTAATGGATTAACGATTGTGGTGAGATTAAGGTAAACCAGCAAGCAATTATTTCGTTTTCTATTGGTAAATATCATGAAGAGGTGTTGTGCGATGTAGTACTTATGCATGCTAGTTATATTTTGCTTGGGAGACCATGGCAATTTGATAGGAGGGCGATGCATGATGGGTACCTCAATAGGTATTCATTCATCAAAGATGGAAGAAAGACTGTACTTGCACCACTTTTAGTAAAAGAAGTGTATGAAGACCAATGCAAAATGGAAAGAATGAGAGTAGAGGCCGAAAAGAAAGAGATAGAAAATAAAAAGAGTGCTTTATAGAGTGAAAATAAAAAGAGTGTTTTAGAGAGCAAAAACAAAAATATTGATGCCATAGAGGAATTATAATGCTCTATTGAACGAATCGATTCACATTGTTCCCTCTTTCCTCTAGAAGATTCGTCCGCGATCATTTGGAGAATGATATCAATACTCAATCAACTAATATTTTCCTTTGCATTTGTTCAAGCATTGATCAATTCCTATGATTGCCGCTTTCACGGGCTTTAACTTAGCAGTCATGTTTATGCACCCCAAATAAATCACACCATCATACTAGATAGAGATTGGAAAGAGAGGCACAAAAGAAATCAACAATACGAGTGTCACAACCCCATTACATGTTAACCAACAGACATTTGCCCAGTAGCAAACAAGCGTCGTAGACTATATACTACATGTACATAGGTCAATATGCAGATTGTTAAGAATCAAGATACAAGGTTATTAACATATAAACATATGATTATACTTAAACATCATTTAACAAGTACTCAAAACATCTTTTTATGCCTTACAAGGCATACTTCCATATACATTACATAACTGCATACAAAATGCATCAGGAGGAGACTCCGCAAAACCGGCTCAACCTGACAGAACTGCTAAATACTAGACTTTGGATACAACCAACTGATGCACTACTATTTACAAACCTGAAAAAAAAATTGGAGAGGGGTGAGCCTCCAGCTCAGTAAATAAATAATCAACATAATCTATATCACATATACTTAGTACAATTTCCACTCAATCACATAACTTACCATGATTAATAATTTATGCATAAGTTCATACCATTCTACTCAATTTGTTACAACCATCATAAAAAAAAAAATACAATTCAGCAATTATGGTTAGTTCTCATGGCTTGTGGATCCTCTTTAATGTGCTACTCCGCCTCATCCTCACCTATCGCACACGTAAGCTGCTCTGCCTCATCCTCATATTACACACTTTTATAGCTTCTCTAAGCTTTAGCCTCCCAAGGCATTATATGTATATATTTTTTTTTCATAGGGGAATCCACCATTCACATGCACATACGCACTTAATATCATAATTCAAGCAAAAACAATTATTCCACTCAACACCAATTATTTCCATCTGATTCATTCAAACATAACACAATATTAAGTAAACACAATCATTCAAGGAATATTTGATTAAATATATGAATATAGCAAATATTAACTATTTACTTACCCAAAATACACTTATTCCTTTAACATAGAAGAACCTCCTTTCTCCACAACTTCCTTTCCAGGCCTTTGAGTTCCTGTTAACACATTCATCAATTCACATTTCATGCATATTCCAAATATTCATGTAAATGCTAGTTCTAATGCATTGTAGCCATTACTTTGCTCTATGCCTCAAGGAAAATGGGAACAAGCGGAGACAAATTGCATCATCTGTTGTCCCATTAATCTTGAAGGTATCACAAATCCCCAAGAAGCTTGCTATATGTGCATTAGGATCCTCATCTCACAAGCCTCCAAAATGAACCGTTTACTACACCATCTAAATAACATTAGGCTTTATTTTAAAATTATTGGCGGTAATAGCCAGTCTCGTAATGCAAGTTCATATCCCCTCCAATGATGGTTTTGCAAAATCATACATCGTCGGTTATTGTCATTGTTGTCGTTGGCGTCTGCCATCTCTACTGTAATATTTTCGGATTCACTCTCGTGTACGGATTTCCTAGCTACTCTGGCAGAGGGTCTACTAGATCAAGATTAGACCTCCTGGTCATACACTAGCTGAAACAAGAAATAACCAACAACACAAATGAATAAAAGAAGAAAATTGAAAAAAAAAAAATAATAAAGAATAAATAGTAGATGGCTAAATTAACAAGAACACACAGTTCACAATGTTTCTCAAAACAAACTCTCCGGCAACAGCACCAAGTGCATCTATCGAATGTAATCTAGCTATGGCAAGTATCAATATTGTATCCCATGGAAACTGAGAAACTACTGCTACTACGCTATTCCTATTATCTAACCGATCAAAAGGTGGTGAAGATTATTAACTAAAAATTATTAAGAATGCAATTGAAAGCTAAATTCTAACAAAAGATAATGAAAGTTGAAAAAGGATAATAAGGATAAATTATAAATTGATTTATTAAGAATTGCGATCTGTGGATAATTTCTTGAATGAATTGGCTTCTCTCTCGAGTTAACCAATTCCTAACCATAAAGATATAAAGTTGGAATCTCTTCCTAACAATCGATTTTAAAATAGCATTAATCTCTAAATTACCGCTAATAAGAATGTTTAGTTCTTATTTCAGTAACACTTATCTCTAGGATGCAAATCACCTAATCACATAAGCAGTTGTCGATACTCAATTGATTTTCTTAATTACAAAGCCATTCTCAAATTGATTCAACAATGAAGAGGAAACTATAAATTTTATTATACTTGATTGAAAACTACAATCTTAAATCAATAATCCGATCATTTAAGCACAAAACAAGCCTAACATGGCTAACGATCGCCCCTAAATGGTTTTGATAGAATTAGTTAGACATGTTCATGATTAAAGTAAAATAGGAATGGAATACAAAGTAGATAAGAATTGATAAGAACATGAACACTCTTTTCTTAAATGGTAAGATGCTATCCCCTCTATAATAACTTTGTATCCATACTCTACAGCTTAAAATCTCTTTCTTCCTCTCTTGGTTCTTGGGTCCGATCCTCAAGAGTAGCTATCTTGATGATTTTGAAGTAGAATTCGTCTCTGTTTTCCTCTTCTTGATTGTTTGGAAGTTAGCTCTCAAGGTCTATCTTAAATAGTCCAAAGTTCTCTTCTTCTCCTTTTCTTTTCCTTTTCATCCTTTTTCTTCTTTTGTTTTAACTTAGGTTTCGGGATCCAACACGGCCTGGATTTGGGCCGTGCTGGTCAGCACAACCTGAATCCATGTCGTGCTGATCTAAAAGTGTACATTTGGCCATCTTCAGCACGACTTGGATTTAGCCGTGCTCCTCAGTATGGACATACTCCTAGGCCGTGTTGCTCTTGGAAACCGTGTTGCAACTCGCTTCAAATCGCCATAGGTGGAGCTAATTAGGCCCGAACTCCCTTATGTGCTCCTCTATGCTCATTAAGCTCATGTTATTCAAGCCCAATAAACTGAATTAGATTAACGAGCCTTGAATTTGTATCCAACTCTTCAAGCTTTGATGTGTGCAATGCTAAAAGGATGAATACATATTTAGAATACGGGTGTGGCAATTCTCCCCACCTTATGAAATTTCATCCTCAAAATTAAAGAGATTATGTTATTGGTTTCTGATATCCTCCTCCCACTCCCAAGTTGCTTCCTTATTTCCATGATGTTTCCATAATACTTTCACTAAAGGAATAGTCTTCTTTCTTAACTCTTCAACTTCTTTAGCTAAAATGGCAACTAGTCTTTCCTTGTAAGACAAATTATCCTTTATTTTTAAAGGTTGAGCTTGTAAAATATGACTAGGATCACTCCTATACTATCTTAACATAGAAACGTGGAAAACATCATGAATTTGAGATAATTCTAGAGGTAAAGCCAATCTATAAGCTACTAGACCAATCCTTTCAATAATCTCAAATAGACCAATGTACCTGGGGCTTAATTTCCCTCTTTTACTAAATCATAGTACTCCTTTCCATGGTGAAATCTTAAGGAAAACCTTATCACCCATAATATATTCAATCGGTATATTTTTTTAAGTCTGCATAACTCTTTTCTCTATCTTAAGCTTCCTTTAGTCGATCCCGAATTAACTGAATCTTCTTAGTTGTCATTTGTAAAATTTATGGACCAATTAACTGCTTTTCTCCAACTTCATCCCAACAAATTGGAGTCCTTCACTTCCTACCATATAATGCTTTGTAAGCTGCCAACCTTAAGCTCGAATGAAAGTTGTTGTTGTAGGAAAACTCCATTAATCGTCAGCTACCCTGAAATTCCATCATGCAAGTTTAAACATATCTTCTAGTGTTTGAATTATTCTCTCTGACTGACCATCTGTCTGAGGATGAAAGGCTGTACTAAATCTCAACTTAGTTTCCAAAGCATGCTGCAAACTCTGCCAAAACCTAGATGTAAACCTTCAATCCCTATCTGATACAATAGAAAAAAGAACACCATGCAATCTCACTACCTCCCGAATGTAGGTTTCAGCAACTTTATCCAATGATTAATTCACCTTTATAGGCAAAATGTAAGCTGACTTGGTTAATCTATGCACAATCACCCAAACAACATCATGTCTCTGTTGGGTCCTAGGCAATCCTATCATAAAATCCATAGTAATATGCTCTCACTTCCATTTAGGAATAGGAAGAGGTTACAACGTTCCTACGGATGTTGGTGTTCTGCTTTAACTTGTTAGCACACCAAACATTTGTTCACAAACTCTATAATATTCTTCTTCATCCCCAGCCACTAATAATTATCCTTCAAGGTCTGGTACATTTAGTGCCTCTCGGATGCATGGCATATGCTAAATTGTGTACTTCCTCCATTATCTCCCTTTTAAGAACTTGAACATTGGGTACACACAATCTACCCTCATAAAGAGAAAGATCATTCTCTAAGATTATAAAAATCTACCAGGTTACCTTGTTGAACTTGTTCCTTGATTTTCACCAATTTCTCATGTTGACCTTGTGCCTCTTTGATTCTATCAATTAGCACTCGTCGAACCTTCAAAGTGGCTAGCAATGCTCGATTCTTGCCTCGAGCTAACTCTATATTTATTGCTCTCAACTTAAGTAACAATGGAATTCTCATTGTACGAATATAAGATAAGTTATATGAGGACTTCCTGCTAAGTGCATCTGCTACTACATTAGCTTTCTCTAGGTGATACTTAATGGTGCAATCATAATCCTTTAATAACTCGACTCATCTCCTTTGCCTCAAATTCAACTCCTTTTGGCTTAATAGGTATTTCAAACTCTTATGGTCTGTGAAAATCTAGCACTTCTCACCATACAAATAATTCCTCCAAATCTTTAAAGCAAAAACAACTATTGCTAACTCAAGGTCATGTGTAGGATAATTCAACTCATGTGGTCTTAATTGCTACCTTAACTTGTTGCATCAATATGCAACCCAAACCATTTATGGACACATCACTGTACACAACATATTCCTGCCTTGTCATTAATAGTGTCAACACTGGTCCTAAAGTTAAGCATTCCTTCAACTGCCTGAGTATTTATTCTAGACAAACTTCACATTCTTCCTCAATAAATTTGTCAAAGGTGAAGCAATGATAGAGAAGTTTTGCACAAACCTCCTATAATTGCCTGCTAACCCTAAAAAACTATGTATCTCATGCACATTGGTAGGTTGTTTCCAACTAACGACCGCTTCAATTTTCTTTAAATCAACATATACTCCCTTGGATTAAATGTTATGCCCTAAAAATGCCACTTTTTCCAGCCAAAACTCACACTTGCTCAACTTGGCATACAATTGCCTATCTCTCAATGTTTGTAATACAATCCTCAAATGCTTTGCATGTTGCTCCTTTGTTCGTAAGTACATCAGAATGTCATCTATAAACACAATTCTGCCTAAATAAGGCTTGAATATCCCATTCATCAAGTCCATAAATGCAGTTGGAGCATTAGTTAACCCAAATGATATCACTAAAAATTTGTAATGGCCGTATCGAGTTTTAAATGTTGTTTTAGGAACATCTGCTTCCTTAATCTTCAATTGGTGATACCTGGATCTTAAATCAATCTCAGAAAATACATGACCTCCTTGTAGTTGATCAAATAAATTGTCAATCTATGGTAATGAATATTTGTTGCAAGCTGTCACCTTATTCAATTGTCTATAATCAATACACAATCTCATAGTGTCATCTTTCTTTTTAACAAACAAAATCGATGCTCCCAAGGTGATACTCTAGGCCTAATGTAGCATTTATCAAGTAATTCTTGGAATTGTACCTTCAACTCTTTCAAATCAGTTGGAGCCATTCTATATGGAGCTTGAGAAAGAGGACTAGTCTCCCATGAATAAGCTTGAGAACCCCTTTTGAATTGCAGACCCCTAACATATTAACATGAAAACCCCTTGGAATCGATTACTTGAGGCTAATGAGCATATCATTTCAGAAATTAAGTTATGTGTTCTTTCAAGAACTTTGCGAGAAATCAACGTCCTTCCTTTCTTTTATGTTTTCTGTCTACCCTTATGTCTAAATTAATTCGACTTGATCCTTACACTTAGCTGTATGGAAGAGCATAAATAATTCATAATTTGTTTGCTTATTGGATCCAAAATCTTACCTATATTCTCAATTTTTTTGTCTTTTTTTATGTGTATCTTTATAATTTCTATCTAATATGACGGTTTAGTTTTATTTGGCTAGCATAAATAGGATTATTGAGTTAAAGTGCATGGAAGGAATAATCCAAATTGGCTATTTTTTAATTTTGGTATTATAACAGACTTGAATTAATTAAGAATGATGAAAAATAACAAGAAAACAATAGAAAACACTAAAGAAACAGAATTATAAGAAAATAATTGAAGAAAAACCTCCAAGAAAGTAAGATTGCAATTCAGATTCTTGTATCCTTTCTCTAACCAAACAGCAACTAAAATCAATTTTTAAGCCTCAAGATCAATCTAAAACCTTCAATAATATTTTTATAATCAGTAAGGGATTAGATAAAAAACAAAACTCTCAAAAAAAAATCAACCAAAATTACTTGAACAGCCCTTGCGCACCAATTCTCTCTTCTCAAGTTTGATTGTTGTCAATGTAATCAGATCTACCGTCCAAATTCTCTCATCTCCCTAAACTGAATGGACTAGCTACTTTGCAGCTACACCTCTTTGTAAAATATAGGAATCTTGTCTTTTCCTAGATTAGGACTCTTTTATAACCCTAAACACTAAGAATAAAACGTGATTAACAAGATCAGCCCCTACAAATACTCAAAAACCAAATCAAGAATCAAGATTTTCAAATAGTTCAAGAAAATTAGGATATTCAAGTAACCTTTCAAGATTGCAGATTCTTTTTCAAGATTCAATTTTTTTAATACTTATCTTCTTTCTTTTTTCTTATTTTCTTTTTTTTACTAGATCCGAATATGAAATTATACAAAATAAGAACAATAATGTAAATCAAGAACACAACTGTACCTCCACTCTAAGATCTAAGAAGCTAAAATACCTTCACAAAGACTTAAAGAAACAACTAAATAACTTAAAGGGACAAGGATGCGCAATTTGATTTCCAAGAGCCAAAGCTCTAATACCAAATGTTAAGAACCTTTAAGAATAGAATATACGAACTCTAATAGTTATGAACCCGTATATCATTAAGCTAGACCCACTAACAAATTAAATCAAATCGTAGAATCACTCAAGATTAGATTGTACATTGATAGATAGAATTAGAATCTAAAGAAAACTAAGTCCTTTAAACCCTAATCCTTGCACGCCATAAAGATAGATCAAATCTTTGATAAGTGTGAAATGCATTCAACAAGGATACAAGAATTCAAGCAAAGGTTGCTAGAACAATGAAATATCATTGATAATCAGAACTTAAAAGTAACATATGGCTTTGTTCATGTTAAATAGACTTGAAACAAGCCTTAAAAGAAAACTAATAGCAAAAAGACTATTATGCCCTAAATAAACTTAATATTACTAAACCAAGGCCTACAAGCATATTTCAGCCTTAATTGGTTCTTCATAGGCTTGAACCTTCAATAGATTGAATAAAGCCCTATACTGAACTATGATTGGCCATCATATTAGCAAATAAACGTACCACAGCTCTCTATAGTTCTTCACTACTCGTACAGGCTTGACGGGGCTACCCCGTCCCCGATCAATATTGGATCAAACGATGTAATTCCCCATTCATCCGAAGTAGTATTTTAGTATAGAACATCTTGATGCTCCTTAATAGTTATGGATCTTAGGCCTTCAAATCGACTCTCCTTGCTAGCCCAATCTTGTATATAACCATTTGAGGCTTGTTACAACTTCTTGGCTCTAGACCTTGTTATTGGGTCTTGTGGCAAGCTTAGCCCATCTTTAGCATTCTTAGCTTTTCTTGCGTGCTCCTCATCAAGCCCATCATCTTCAAGCTTCTCTTGTGCTATCCTATCCGTATCACGAACCTAGACTTGTCATTCACGTCCTTTCTTTCTTTTGTATTCTTTCTCTACCCTTTCATTTAAATCAATTCGATCCAAAATCCAAACTATGTTCTCATTTGTTTATTTCTTTTGTTCGTCTCTTTCTAATCTATGTCTTATTTTATAGTTTAGTTTTATTTGGCGAGCATAAATAAGAGTGTTGAGTTAAAATGTGTGGAAGCGACAATCATAGGCACTAATCCAATGCTTGGACAAATGCGAAGAACAAAATTAGTTGACCGAGTATTGATATCATTATTTGAATGATCGTGGAAGAATCTTTTGGAGGATAGAAGGAACGCCGAGAATTGAGGCGCGCCCAAATATTCTTATTCAAGATTTGCACCATTGGGATCTCTATCATTCCTCGTTCCTCTAGGCACGAGGACTCCCGATGACATAAGGATTGACATAAGGAATCATGGGAATGCAATTGACAAGCTTGATTAGTGGCACTAGGGCTTAGCTTTATTATCAAGAAAGATAAGATGTAAATCCACACGCATTAGAAAGATATCATATTGGTTTTGATTAATCCAAGTGTAATACAAGTGGAAATGTGAGCATTTGATATTTGGGATGCAAATAACGAAGTAATTCGAGTCGGGGTGTTATTAGGTAGGCCCTTGCAGATTTTCCCTTATTTTCGTTGAGCTGTGATATGGAACTTCCATAAATAAGCTTTAGAACCCCTTTGATTAATTGAAAACAACATGAGTTCTGCCTAACATGCGTGGATTTATGTCTCATCCTAGTTGATCGCTAATGTAATCCCCAATGCCACCGGTCAAGCTTGTTAATTGCACTCCCATGTTTCCTTATGCAAATTCTTGTGTCATAAGGTGTCCTCATCCTTCAAGGAGTAAGGAATGATGGAGATCGTAGTGGTGCAAATCATGAATAATAATAACTATGATGAGAACCCATATAGCACAAGAAATTGTACCCCAACAAGAAAATATAATGATGCAAATCCTACTTGCTCAAGGAATCCTACTTCAATAAGGAGTCCTAATTCCACTAGGAATCCTAATCCAACAAAGAGTTCTGATGATATTAAGAGTTCAAGTGACAAAAGGAATCCTATTTCCACTAGGAATCCTAGTCTGATTCAAACTCCAAGTGAGATTAGGCTTGATCAAGGTAATGGGTCTCAAGATACTCTTATAACCTCAATCCAACATATGGAGGCATGATCAAGACAAGATAAACCCAAGATAATCAAGTCAAGCTATTTGGAGTCCAATACTCAAGAATGGATTGCATATCACATGTTGCTTAAGCTAAATTGTCATGGTTATTATATGGACTACGATTGGATGAATTTTAGAAGCATTTGTTCATTTAAATAAGTCTTTTTCTAAGTTATCCTTTTGGTTTAGGAGTTCTATTCCTAGTCTTATTATTATTTACTTTCTTATCATTATAGAAATAGGTTTCTTTAAGGCCTATATAAGCTAGTACGAATTTCTATGTAAAAGGAGTTGTTGAATATTGATTATTTTGGAGTCAATTCTCGTCTTTTGTTCTTAATGAACTTGGTGAATTTGTCAAGTGAAGGCTTTGTATTTTACAAACATAGTTTAACTTAAACAGCCTTTAATTCTTTATAATTATGGTTCTTAAGTATAAGTTATTTAAAGGTCCTGTTGGGAGTTAGAGTTTCTTTGCTTGATCAGATGAATGATCCTTAATGAAGACATCAACATTGAATACAGGTTTGGCACAAGTTAGCCACGTTCGTATCAATTTGGGTCGACCTTGATTCTCGTCGTTCTCTCTTTCCTCTAAAAGATTCCTCCACGATCATCCGGAAAATGATATCAATACACGATCAACTAGTTTTCTTTCTTCACATTCGTCGAAGCATTAGATCGATGCCTATGATTGACGCTTCCACGCGCTTTCATTCAATACTCGTGTTTATGCTCCCAAATAGAACCAAACCACCATAATAGATAGAGATTAGAAAGAGAGACACAAAATAAACAAAAAGAAATGAGAATATCGGTAGGATTTCAAATCTGATAAGGAAAGCAATCACAACTTCTTTATTCTCTTCCATATGGCTAATTGGGAGGATCAAATGGAATTGATTTAAACACAAGGATAGACAAAGAACACAAGAGAAAGGATGGACATGAGGATAAGTCTGTGCTCTCTAGCGTGAGTGTTAATTAAGTCTAAAAGTTTCTTCAAAAAACCCATAACTTGATTTTTTGCAAGGTAGAAAACTGAAATAATATGCTCATTAGCCTCAAGTATTCAGTTGCATTATGGATTTTATAGTGCATAAGCCCTAATTCCATAAGAAGAAGAAACTAGATGCTAAATATAAATAAATAAATATAGATAAACTAAAGTCAAATCAAGAATAAGAGAAGAATTCACTGGTAACAATTCTCGTAGTCCTAAATTTTATCTGCCAGCTTAATAAAAACAAGGGTAAATTCACGTGGGCCTACCTAAAAACACTTCGACATAAATTACTTCGTTATATGCATTTCAGACATCAGATTGATCAAATTTTGGTAGTATGAGGCTTGGATTAGTTGAAAATAAGATGAGTTTTGCCTTTGATCCGTGGATTTATGTTTCATCCTGCTTGATGATCAAGGCCAATCCTTATGTCATCTGGAGTCCTCGTCCTTAGAGGAGCAAGGAATGATAGAGATCCTAATAGTGCAAATCATGAATAAGAATATCTGTGATGAGAACCTATTTCCACTAGGAATCCTAGTTCTATACAAAGTCTAAGTGAGATGGGGCTTAATCTAGATAATGGGCCTTAAGATGCTCTTATCAACTCAATCCAACATATGGAGGCATGATCAAGTCAATCTATTTCGAGTCCAATACTCAAGAATGGGCCTCATATCACATGTTACATAAGCTGAATTGTCATGTTTATTATCTGGACTATGGTTTGGACGAATTTTAGAAGTATTTCTTCATTTAAAGAAGTATTTTAATTTTTAGGAGTCTTGTTTTAAGTTATCATTTTAGTTTAGGAGTTCTATTCCTAGTCCTATTGTTATTTGCTTCCTTATCATTATAGAATTAGGTTTCTTTAAAGCCTATATAAGCTAGTACGTATTTCTATGTAAAGGGAGTTGTTGAATATTGATTATTTTAGAGTTAATTCTCTTCTTTTGTTATTAATGAACTTGTTGAATTTGTCAAGTAAAGGCTTGGTATTTTACAAACTTAGTTTAACTTAAACTTATGTTTATGTTAAACAACCTTTAATTCTTTATAATTAAGGTTCTTAAGTACAAGTAATTTAAGGGCCCTGTTGGGAGTTAAAGTTTCTTTGCTTCATCAAGTGAATGATCCTTGGTGAAGACATCAACAATGAATACGGGTTTGGCACAAGTTAGCCACGTTCGTATTAATTTGGGTGGACCTTGATTGTCGTTGTTCTCTCTTTCCTATAAAAGATTCCTCTGCGATCATCGAGAAAATTATATCAATACATGATAAACTAATTTTCTTTCTTCGCATTCGTCGAAGCATTAGATTGATGCCTATGATTAATACTTCCATGCGCTTTCATTCAACACTCATGTTTATGCTCCCAAATAGAACCAAACCATCATAATAGATAAAGATTAGAAAGAGAGACATAAAATAAACAAAAAGAAATGAGAATATTTGTAGGATTTCAAATTTGATAAGGAAAGCAATCACAACTTCTTTGTTCTCTTCCATATGGCTAATTAGAACGATTAAATGGAATTGATTTAAACACAAGGGTAGACAAAGAACAAAAGAGAAAGGATGGACGTGAGGATAAGTCTATGCTCTCTAGCGTGAGTGTTGATTAAGTCTAAAAATTTCTTCAAAAACCCCATAACTTGATTTCGCAGTGCAAAAGCCCTTATTCCATAAGAAGAAGAAACTATATGCTAAATGTGAATAAATAAATACAAAAAGATAGATAAACTAAAGTCAAATCAAGAACAAGAGAGGAGTTGACTGGTAACAATTCTCGTAGTCCTAAATTTAATCAGCTAGCTTAATAAAAACAAGGGTAAATCATGAATAAGAATATTTAATCAGGAATCCTCATCCTTAGAGAAGCAAGGAATGATGGAGATCCTAATGGTGCAAATCATGAATAACAATATTTGTGATGAGAACCCATGTAGCACAAGGAATTCTACTCCAATAAGAAAAGCTAATGATGCAAATCCTACTTGCTCATTGAATCCTACTTCAACAAAGAGTCCTAATTCCACTAGGAATCCTAATCCAGCAAGGTGTTCTGATGATATTAGGACTTTAAGCGATGAAAGGAATCCTAGTCCCATACAAATTCCAAGTGAGATGGGGCTTAATCTAGATAATGGGCCTTAAGATGCTCTTATCAACTCAATCTAACTTATGGAGGCATGATCAAGTCGAGCTATTTGGAGTCCAATACTCAAGAATGGGCCATATATCACATGTTACTTAAGCTAAATTGTCATGTTTATTATATGGACTACGGTTTTGACGAATTTTAGAAGTATTTGTTCATTTAAAGAAGTCTTTTAATTGTTAGGAGTCTTGTTTTAAGTTATCAGTTTAGTTTAGGAGTTCTATTCCTAGTCTTTTAATTGTTATTCTTAATGAACCTAGTGAATTTATCAAGTGAAGGCTTGGTATTTTACAAACTTAGTTTAACTTAAACTTATGTTTATGTTAAACAACCTTTATTCTTTATAATTAAGGTTCTTAAGTATAAGTTATTTAAGTGTCCCGTTGGGAGTTAGAGTATCTTTGCTTGATTAGGTGAATGATCCTTGGTGAAGACATCAACATTGAATGCGAATTTGGCACAAGTTACCCACGTTCATATGAATCTATCAAAAACAACATGATTTCTCATCTTGCTTTATCATTAAGGTAATCTATAATGCCACCTATTAAGCTTGTCAATTGCACTCCCATAATTCTTTGTCAATCCTTGTGGCATTAGGAGTCCTCATCCTTAGAGGAGCAAGGAATGATGGAGATCCTAATGGTGCAAATCATGAATAAAAAATATCTGGGTGTGCCTCAGTTCTCGTCATTCCCACTTTCCTCCAAAAGATTCGTCCACGATCATTCAGAGAATGATATCAGTACTCGATCTACTAATTTTCTTTCTTCGCATTCATTGAAGCATTGGATCAGTGCCTATGATTGTCGCTTCCATGAGCTTTCACTCAACAATCATATTTATGCTCCCCAAGTAAAACCAAACCATCATAGAGATTAAAAAGACATAGGCAAAATAAACAAACAAAATGAGAATATAGGTAGGATTTCAAATCCGATAGGGAAACAAATCACAATTTCTTTATTCTCTTACATACAACTAAGTGTAAGGATGAAATGTAATTGATTTAAACACAATGGTAGATAAAGAACACAAGAGAAAGGAATGGCGTGAGGGATAAGTCTATGCTCGCTAGCGCGAGTGTTGATAAGTCCACAAAGTTCTTGAAAGAACTAATAACTTGATTTCCTGAAAGATAGAAAATTGAAATACTATGCTCATTAACCTCAAGTTGCATGCGTTTTCTATAGTGCAAAAGCCTTATTCCATAAGAAGAATAAACTAGAAAACAAATATGAAGAAATAAGTAAAGAAAGATGAATGAACTAAAGTCAGATAAAGAACGAGAGAGGAATTGACTGGACAACAACCTTATATGAGCTAGCTTAACAAAATTAATGGTAAAATTGCATGGGCTTACCTAAAAACACTTATACCCAAATTACTTCATTATCTGCATTTCAAACATCAAAGAGCTCAAATTCAACTTGAATTATGCTTGGATTAATCGAAACCAACATGATTTCTCACTTACACACGTGGATTTACATCTCTTGCTTAATCATCAAGCTAAGGCCCAATGCCATCGGTCAAGCTTGTCAATTGTATTTTGAGGATTCTTTATGCCAAACCTTGCATCATCATGAGTCCTCGTGGATAGAGGAACAAGGAAGGATGGAGGCACAATGGTGCAAATCCTGAATCGAAATATTTAGGCATGCCTCGATTCTTATTGTTCCCTCTTTCCTCTAAAATAATCGTTCGTGATCATCTAGAAAAGCTCCAATAGTCCAATTTAGGATTTGCACCATTAGGATCTCCATCATTCCATATTCCTCTAGGCATGAGGACTCTTGATGACATAAGGATTGGTGTAAAGAATCATGGGAATGTAATTAACAAGCTTGACCAGTGGCATTAGTGCGTGATTTGATGATCTAGCAGGACGAGACACAAATCCACATGCGTAAAGAAGAAATAATGCTGTTTCAATAAATCTAAGGTGGAATGCACGTGTTTTGATGTTTGGGATGCATAAGTATAACTATTTATGACCTATCAAATTCCCCCACACCTAATTTATGCTTGTCCTTAAGCATACCTCAATTCAACATACCAATTTCCCTTTTTACCTTCCTTTCATCTCTTTTAATCTCCTCAAATACCAAATAAGTTAAACATACATCAATGAGGTGAATAATGATGATAATCAAGAGATTAGCACTGATAGGATAAATTTTGTAAGAAGAACAGGTATCTCAATAATTCGTCAAAATCAAAGCAACAAGACTTAACACCCTCACATGATTTCACTCAATACTCTCAAGTGTTTAGGGTGCATTTGCTCTCAGGCTCAAAACATAGCATCTTATTACCATAAGCTTGCTAATGAATCAAGTCTCTACCACTACTCATGAATTAGATGCAAAAATCAAAGGGACTTTATAAGGGTTGTAATGGGGCTTAGGAAAGGGTATGATAAACAGAGAAATTAAAGTGTTTCACAATCAAGACAAAAATGTTAGTTACCTACATGATAACTATGCCACATAACCATAAAACACAGTACAAAAACTTTATATTAGCACTAAAAACTTTAGAGAAATAACATGTAATAATTCAATTCAATATATTTGATGAATACTTCTCCAATTATCCTCTTTCATTAAAGGAATAAAAATCAAATTTTTCTTTTTCTCTTTTTTTTTCTTTTTCAACATTTTCTTTCTTTTTTTTTTCGAAGATTTTCTTTCCTTGTTTTTCCTTTTTTTTTTTTGTATTTTTCTGTTTCTTTTTATACCATGCAACACTCTCCCTCTTGTCTTGAGAAGGGTAGAAAAAATAGGGGTAGCAAACAAAAGGTTTTGGGTTAAACAATATGTGTTAAAAATAAGAAAAATAAAATGGAAAATAGGCTCAAAGTGGCTAACTAAAAGGAAAATCAACAAGGTAGGTCTTTTAAGAGTCTAAAAATAGGTTAATCCTAATTACCCTTATCATATTAAAGCATCAATCTAAAGATGTGGTCTCAACATGCATTTACAAGCAAGTTCTAGAATAAACATACTAAGTTTGATAACACTCAACAAAAACAATTAGAGCAAAATATAATGAACTGCTCTTAGGCTCAAAAGCTCACTTGAATGTTCAAATTTGTATCACGTCTTGTGCATTTTTCAATCAATAAACTAATGAGATACCATCAGTTAATTTTATAGAAACACTAATCATGCTTATCCCTTTCATGCATTAAAACTCAAACAAAAAATATATATCTAACTTACATGGTATTCTAGGTTATCAAAACAAAACTCAAGGTTGTAAAAGAAAAAGTAGCACATATAAATTAAAGCATACCTAATTCTAAGCATAAAAAAATATTTTCAAAAAGAAAAGGAAATCAGGTAATTATCATATTCCTCCCCCACACCTAAACTATACATTGTCCTCAATGTATCAAAAAGAAAATGGCTCACAAAAGAAATGAAAAGAAATATGCAACTCCCCTGATTTACGAGCAACTCGGACTGAATAGTCAATGGTGATGGTGGGAAAGGAGGTAGAACCGCCCAGTGAACATAGGAAGTTTTGGTGATGGCTGCTGCAAAAGAAAAAAAAAACATTGGTGGCTGCTGTAAAATAAAACTTTCTTTCTTCTTCTTCTTCCTTTTTCTTTTTGGTTCTATAATAAATGAATAAGAAAGATAAATAAATAAATAAAAATAAATAAAAATAAAGAAAATGAAGTATTGATTTTCCTAAACTAACTTGTAGAAATAGTGAAACCAGGTCAAATCCCAAGGGAACCAATGTGGATAGCTTTTCAAAGTAAAATAAAAATGGGGGAATTTTGAATGTTTGAATTAAAATTATAAATAAACATAAAATAATGAGGGCTGAATATTAAAGTAAATAAAAATAAATCTTAACAAATTTCCAATTCAAGAGTGCTAATTCCATCCAATTGTAATAATGATCATAGGCTAAAATATCAATTCTTCTATTCAAGTACATAGTCTACTTATTCGAAAAAGCTGCAACAAGTGTAATTCTCCTAATATAATTGACTCAAACCCAACATCCAAATCAAAACTTACCATTAGTCAACTGGGCATGATAGCGTTTCATATCAACTTAATGATAGCATTAAGAATAATGAGAATGACTAAACCAACATTAATTAATTGAGATAACTGCAATTGAATTAACCTTGTTCCTTTATTTCCTAGAGCCTATCATGCAAGCTCTATAATTCGAATAAGCCGCAATCACACACATATGAGCCAACTCCTTGCTACTTGTGTCAATCGTTCATGACAATTACGGATCACAAACTCAAAGTTTAGCAATAGAAAAATCAATATCAAAGTTGAGTCGTCAGTTCAATCAATATCAATAATTCATAAATAATAAAAATAAGAAATAAAGAATACTTGAATTAAAGAAGAATTCTGTTAAGCACAAAGCCTCACAAAATCACAATTGGAATTTATTCACTCTTGAATTAGAAACTAAAAACTTAGCCACTCATGGTGGAGTAAGAATTCACAAGAATTATAGAGAATAGAAGAAGAATAAGAATATCCTCAAAGTACTCAGTCGTCCTTTACTTGGTAGAACTAGCATCCTTGTATAGGAAGTTAAACCTAAACCCTAATAAGAGAATCCTTATTAAAAAGAAATAAACTTCCTATATGATCTTATCCCTATAAGGAAGGATAAGATAAAGAGTAATCTAAACAAAAAAATCCTAAATACATGGGAGAAAGTTCTTTTTATCTAGCACTTCCAAAAGGAAAGGAATTTATATAAAA